>NC_090252.1:38125993-38143493 GCF_037325665.1 Littorina saxatilis
CCCTGAAGTGTCTGACTTTTTTGATTGCCCTGCCGGGGTGAAACAAGGCTGCATGTTGTCTCCCCTGATTTTTTCCCTGTTAATTACTGAAGTAGCCGATAAAGTAACCTCAAATGGAAGGCATGGTGTTCAGTTTTTGCCTGGATTACAAGAAATTTTTTTGCTTCTTTTTGCTGACGATATTTGTTTGATTTCTACAACACCTGCTGGACTACAAAACCAATTGAACAATCTTGAACAAGCCTCCTCTGCCCTTGGCCTCAGTGTAAATTTAAAGAAAACAAAAGTAATGGTTTTTCGGAAAGGCGGTCATCTATCTAAGACAGAAAAATGGTTTTATCAAGGTAAACCTATGGATGTTGTAAACAGTTATAAATATTTGGGTGTCACATTGACAACAAAATTATCATTTGACATTGCTTTAGAAGAATTTGCAGGCAGAGCCAAGGGAAAAGTGGTAGAAATCATGAAAACAATGTGGAGCTTAGGTAGCATGGATGTTAGTGTATTTTTTAAATTGTTTGATGCGCTAGTAAAACCTATGCTTTTGTACGCCTCTGAAATATGGGGTATCACACGTTTTCGCTCTGTTGAATCTCCGCATTTGTTTGCTTGTAAAAGATTTTTGAATGTTTTACCAAGAACTCCAAACGCGATGGCATATGGAGAACTCGGTCGTTTCCCTTTATTCATTGACAGTACTGTCAGTGTTATCAGGTACTGGCTAAAGCTGCAGAACATGTTTTTGGTTAGATTACCTAGACAAGCGTACGAGATGGATAAAAAAAGATTTTCAAGGTTACCCGGAAATGAGGTTGATTTGCAAAATTGGGCTTGCTCGGTAAAGCGTTGTTTGGATATGTGTGGGTTTTCCTTTGTATGGCTGAATGGTGGTGTTGTTCATGAAAAAGCTTTTTTGCGTGCGTTCAGACAGCGTTTGATTGACTGCTATAAGCAGGAATGGTTTGGTAAGATAATGGAAAGTGATAGATTTTCAACGTATAGTTCGTTCAAGTCTTTATTGCAGCCGGAAAAATACCTAACAGATATCACACTTACTAAATTTAGAAACATTTTTGTCAAACTACGCCTAGGTATTATTGACCTGAATGGAAACAAACGCTATAGTGCTGTACCAAACACGTGCCCGTTTTGTCCTGCTGTGGAAAACGAAATACATTTTCTGCTACATTGCCCAAAATACCAGGATCTACGTGTAAAATATATTTTGAAATATTTCACTGACAATGTACATGTACCACCCTTGATTTTTCTGCTACAAAATGAGAGTATATACAATAATAAAGCTGTAGCCATGTATTGTTACTATGCCATGAAAACACGTGATGAAGAAATTTCAAACAGGCAATTGTTGCTATGACTGATACTTTGAGACAAAATTTGTAAATTTTCGTGCCACGATATATATTTTTGTTTGTTTCTGTACAACCATGAAATTTTGTTGTTGATTTTTATTCCTATTTTTTCCTGTGTCTTTTGTAAACCCCCATGCGTATATGCCGGTGGCCTCGCATTACATTTCCTGCGTTCCTGCGTTCCTGCGTTCCTGCGTTCTCTAAACTCTCTCTCTCTCTGTGTCTGTATCTACGAGTACTTCACTCTCACTCTCTTTTTGTTTCTCTCTGTGTCTCTGTCTGTGTATCTCTGTTTGTCTCTGTGCCTCTTCTCTCTCTCTCTCTCTCTCTCTCTCTCTCTCTCTCTCTCTCTCTCTCTCTCTCTGTCTGTCTCTACCAGTACTTCACTCTCACTCTCTTTTTGTTTCTCTCTGTACGTATCTCTGTTTGTCTCTGTGCCTCTCTCTGTCTCTCTGTCTGTATCTCTTTCGCTATCACTTTCTTTTTGTTTCACTTTTCTTCTGTTTCTCTCTGTGTCTCTGTGTCTCTGTCCGTCTGTCTGTTTCTGTTTGTCTGTTTGTCTGTCCGTCTGTCTGTCTGTCTGTCTGTCTGTCTGTCTGTCTGTCTGTCTGTCTTTCTTTCGTTCTCACTCTTTTTTTGTTTGTCTCTTTCTCTGTCTCTCTGTTTCTCTCTGTGACCTTCTCTGTCTGCATGTCTAGCTCTCTTTCGATCTCACTCTTAACAAAAACATTTCAATTTTCATTGAAGTTCTGCGCAATTCATGTCCAATTTCAAATCGAAGTCTAATATCATGCTTTGATTTTTTTTAATTTCCAAAGGCCCCCATTTTTGTGTCCGATGGCATCTTTAAACGACTGTATGACTCAATTTTAGTTTGATCTCAGCTTCGATTTGACCTTTTAATGCGTATTAATATATAAGTGCCACGCGTGTTTGATAAAAACAAACTCAATTGCGAATGTTTAGGTTAACTGTGAATGAACTAATAGCCAGGTTTAGTCATTTGCTTCATGCGCATGACTCTATGTCTACGGTGTTTGCTGGTACACCTTTTGTTATCTTTACTCCAATTGTCGCTAGAAGCAATGTCAGGTAATGCAGGGACAAAAGTGTTTGTCATCATTTTCACGAGTTTTCATTCACAGCCACCTGGGAAATCAATCTCATGTTCCCCATGCAATAAATAGAGAATACTACATGGCTTGCTGTGTCGTACCAGATTTACACGAGTTTTTTAAAAAAAAATATTGAACTGCGAGCGAAAGCGAGCTGTTCACTATTTGAAAAAGCAACGAGTGTAAATCTGGTACGAAACAGCAAGCCATGTAGTATTCTGTTTATCCTACATATTGTACTTACGTGTATTTTACTGAAAATGTCCTGCAGTCGAGGCAGCTAAATTGAAGACGCTTGTTTTGGAACCTCGCGATCTCTTCTAAAGCCTCGTGCAATCTATTACGTCAAAGCAAAGAAACGTCACTCTGAAAGTGTGGCGTGACGTGTAAGTTCTAAAGATTTATCGAGGGTAATTAGCGAGCGCAATTTTTGTTTCTATAATGACGTTTGTCTCAGTGACTTTGGCATCATAAGCAATGGAAAAACAGGTCCTTGCCAGACTTGCTTGACATGACCTCATTTACATGATATACACACGTGTGATTTGAACGATTATTATCTTACGGGTGTCTCTCTTACGTATGTAGGATAAATCCCCGGTTCCCATAGTTGCAGGAAGCAGGTTATACATGGATAATCAAAAGCAAACCCAATAGAAACGCTCGGGAATTCTTCGGCTCTTTTCATTGGCGTTTACGACACTGCTTTGCAAGGTTCCAAAAACGCAATCCCAGCCAGCAAGACATTAGCGGCCGATAATCGGCCGAACACCCTTCAAAAAGTCGGGCCGGTGACGTCAAAACATACGACGCGGGTGTTGGCCCGACTAACTTTTGCAAAGAGGCAACGATGCGGCCGATAGGCGGCCGAACACCTGCACTATGGCGGCACGCATCCGGTCCGATGTTAATCGGCCCGATGACTTGTTTGACCTGCGGTCCGACACCTTATGCCGACATCGGGAAGATATCGATTTCAGCGGGAAGACATCGGGACGATGTCGGCATAAGGTGTCGGGCCGCAGGTCCAACAAGCCATCGGGCCGATTAACATCGGACCGGATGCGTGCCGCCATAGTACAGGTGTTCGGCCGCCTGTCGGCCGCCTCGTTGCCTCTTTGCAAAAGTTAGTCGGGCCAACACCCGCGTCGTATCTTTTGACGTCACCTGCCCGACTTTTTGAAGGGTGTTCGGCCGACTATCGGCCGCTAATGTCTTGCTGGCTGGGTGCAGCTACAGATACAGCAGTATGTACCACCACCACCCCCCCCCCCCCCAAGTGTAACAGTGCAAAATTCACTTACAGCTACAGCTACAACAGTATAACCCCCCCTCCCCCCAGTGTTACAGTTGCAAACAAACCTACAGATACAGCAGTGTGTACAAACCCCCCCCCCCCCCCCCCAGTGTAACAGTGCAAAACAAATCACCAGCTAGAGATACAGCAGTATGTAGAACCCCCCGCCCCTACCGCGTACCGCCCTCACTGTAACAGTACAAAACACACCTACAGCTACAGATACAGCCGTATACACCCCCCCCCCCCCTCAGTATTACAGTATAAAACACACCTACAGCAACAGATTCAGCAGTATATACAACCCCCCAAGTGTAACAGTGCAAAAATTACTTACAGCTACAGCTACAGCAGTATGTACACCTCCCCTCCCCCTTAGTAACAGTGCATAACACACCTACAGCTACAGCAGTATGTACAACCCCCAACCCCCCCCCCCCCCGCCACCACTGTAACAGTACAAAACTCATTTACAGCTACAGATTCAGAATTATGTACATCCCCCTCCCCCCGCTGCCACCACTGTAACAGTACCAAACATACAACACTCCACCCCCTTTCCTCGTGTAGAGCGCAAAACACACCTAGAGCTACAGATACAGCAGTATACAACCCCAATCCCCCCCCCCCCCCCCCCCTGTGTGCAAAACACACCAACAGCTACAAAAACAGCAGTACGTTCACCCCCCCCCTCCCCCTACTGTAACAGTACATAACACACCTACAGCTTCAGCTAGTTACATCTATGCTTGGCGCTGGTGGACAATATTCACTTTTTTTGGCAAAAACCGCCAGTTTTGGCCAAAAAAGACAAAGATTTGGCCAAAACAACCCACACATTTGGCCAAATAAAATAGATTTGGCTATAACTTTTTTTGGGCCAAAACTTTCTATGTAAAAGTTTTGGCCAAAACTGTTTATGTTAGCTAAAACGGGAGATTTGGCCAAACTTCTGCCACAAAAAGATTTGGCCAAAAAAAGATTTGGCCAAACAAAAAAGATTTGGCCAAATCTTCACTTTTTGGCCAAATCTTTTTTGTTTGGCCAAATCTTTTTTTGGCAAAATCTTTTGTATTTGCTGGCGCTGGTGGACAATATTCACTTTTTTGGCCAAATCTCTTTTTGGCCAAAACTTTGCTTTTTTGGCCAAAACTTTGCTTTTTTGGCCAATACCGCCAGTTTTGGCCAAAAAAGTGTGTTTTTGGCAAAATAAGTGAATATTGTCCACCAGCGCCAAGCAGCTTGGCGCTGGTGAACAATATTCACTTTTTTGGCCAAAAACGCACTTTTTTGGCCAAAACTGGCGGTTTTGGCCAAAACTGGCGGTTTTGGCCAAAACTGGCGTTTTTGGCCGAAACTATACTTTTTTGGCCAAAACTTTGCTTTTTTGGCCAAAAATGTACGTTTTTGGCCAAAAAAGTGTGTTTTTGGCAAAAAAAGTGAATATTGTCCACCAGCGCCAAGCAGCTTGGCGCTGGTGGACAATATTCACTATTTTGGCCAAAAACACACTTTTTTTTGCCAAAACTGGTGGTTTTGGCCAAAACTGGCGTTTTTGGCCAAAACTGGCGTTTTTGGCCAAAACTATACTTTTTTGGCCAAAACTTTGCTTTTTTGGCCAAAACCGCCAGTTTTGGCCAAAAAAATGTGTTTTGGCAAAAAAAAGTGAATATTGTCCACCAGCGCCAAGCTGCTTGGCGCTGGTGAACAATATTCACTTTTTTGGCCAAAAACGCACTTTTTTGGCCAAATCTCTTTTTGGCCAAAACTTTGCTTTTTTGGCCAAAACTTTGCTTTTTTGGCCAAAACTGGCGGTTTTGGCCAAAACTGGCGGTTTTGGCCAAAACTGGCGTTTTTGGCCGAAACTATACTTTTTTGGCCAAAACTTTGCTTTTTTGGCCAATACCGCCAGTTTTGGCCAAAAAAGTGTGTTTTTGGCAAAATAAGTGAATATTGTCCACCAGCGCCAAGCAGCTTGGCGCTGGTGAACAATATTCACTTTTTTGGCCAAAAACGCACTTTTTTGGCCAAAACTGGCGTTTTTGGCCAAAACTATACTTTTTTGGCCAAAACTTTGCTTTTTTGGCCAAAACTGGTGGTTTTGGCCAAAACTGGCGGTTTTGGCCAAAACTGGCGTTTTTGGCCAAAACTATACTTTTTTGGCCAAAACTTTGCTTTTTTGGCCAAAAACGCCAGTTTTGGCCAAAAAAGTGTGTTTTGGGCCAAAAAAGTGAATATTGTCCACCAGCGCCAAGCAGCTTGGCGCTGGTGGACAATTTTCACTTTTTTGGCCAAAACTATAATTTTTTGGCCAAAACTGTTGGTTTTGGCCAAAACTGGCGTTTTTGGCCAAAACTGGCGTTTTTGGCCAAAACTGGCGTTTTTGGCCAAAAGTATACTTTTTTGGCCAAAACTTTGCTTTTTTGGCCAAAACTGGCGTTTTTGGCCAAAAAAATGAATATTGTCTATCAGCGCCAAGGGGTACTCAAAGATTTGGCCAAAAAATGAAGTTTTGGCCAAAACTATTTTTTGGCCAAAACTTTCAATGCAAAAGTTTTGGCCAAAAAAAGATTTGGCCAAATCTAAAACATTTGGCCAAAAAAGTGAAGATTTGGCCAAATGTTTTAGATTTGGCCAAATATTTTTTTGGCCAAAACTTTGCACTTAAAAGTTTTGGCCAAAACATGTTTTTGGCCAAAAACACACTTTTTGGCCAATAATGTACGTTTTTGGCCAAAAAAGTGTGTTTTTGGCCAAAAAAGTGAATATTGTCCACCAGCGCCAAGCATATACATCAGTATGCACACCCCCCCCCCCAAGTGTAACAGTACAAAACACACCTACAGCTACAGATTCAGCAGTATGTACAACCCCCTCCCCCCCCCCCCCAGTGTCACTGTGCAGAACACACATACAGCTACAGATTCAGCAGTTAGTATGTACACCCCCCCCCCCCCCAAGTGTGTAACAGTGCAAAACACACCACCAGCTACAGATAGATCAGTATGTACACCCCCCCCCCCACCCCAAGTGTTACAATGCAATACACGTCACACCTACAGCTACAGATACATCAGTATGTACACCCCCCCCCCCCCAAGTGTAACAGTGCAAACCACACTTACAGCTACAGATTCAGCAGTATGTACTCCACCCCCCCCCCCCCCAGTGTAACAGTGCAAAAATCACCAACAACTACTGCAGTATGTACCCCCCTCCCCCTACAGCTACAGAAGTATGTTACCCCCCCCCCCCCTGTAACAGGACAATACACACCTACATCTACAGCAGTATGTACACACACACCCCCCCCCCCCCACTGTAACAAGACAAAACACACCTACATCTATATTTACAGCAGTGTGTACAACACCCCCCTCCCCCACTGTAACAGGACAAAACACACCTACATCTACATATACAGAATAAGATACAGCAGTATGTACTCCCCCCCCCCCCCCTCACTGTAACAGCAAAACTAACATTGAGAGCCAAAAAAAAACCGAAATCACTTACTCGCTCCATCCGTCGGTTGTCCTCGAGTTGACGTCTGAATCTGATTGTCATTGCCAAGAGCCTGACTCACTGGCTACACAACTATTCTCACCGCCACCACGTGGCACTGGGACCAGCACTCAGATTGAGATCCCGAGGCGACATTCGTCTCGGATAACATATCATCAATGTGCTGTCCAACATTCCCAAAAATGTCTCTTCTTTCGATATTAACTTGAACTAAGAAAACAAATAAAATTCGCTCACGCGGGAAAGCAGCAGCCATTTGCACACTCAATCTTGTTTACCGTAAGGAAAGCTATTTGAATATTTCAAGTAAATGATGGCGTATTTTTAAAATGTAAAACTCATGATTTGAGCTCATGCTGTATTTGATTGCAAATATGCAAATAAAACTTACAATTAATTATCCTACTCCTATGTGAAAAAGTCAACAAATATGAATAATTTAGTTTCGCATTTGCATGGTCAGTCTCATAATGTCACGCCGTTGCTGGACCGACGCTTGAACAGGGGACGTAACAAATGTTAAAATAATGATCATCAATTTGTTATCTCCCGTAACTCTGCATAATGTTATCGACAGCAACATTGCGTCGGGCCGATGTCGGGGTTTATTACGTACATTTATACACAGTCAAACGGTATCGGCGCGACAACGGACGACGACACACGACATATGACGACGTCACCCGACTGAAATCGTCAGTCGGCCGACGAAAGCTTGCTAGCTGGGATGAGTCGGAAACAAGATCGCGATTCTTTCCTTCGCTGCACGACGCAAATCTTCTGTGTCCTTTGTCCTCGATCACTAAGCCTAATATTTACAACTGAAAACCGAGGGGGTGGAATACTGAGAGGAACCTACAGAACTGTGCATCCTCAAACCTGACATACTTATCTCAACATTTTATGAACTCAAAACACAGACAGTTGCTTTCACACACCAGCTTTGATTGCAACAAGGTGGTGGGGCCCCAAAACATGGATTGTCAAAACGAAACTCATGTTCCAAAGCATGGCTCCCTGTGTTGATTTTGCACTTATTTTCTCACTACCAAAATGACTACCTTCGGCCTTGGTCAATAAATATGAAACAAAAGACGATTATGCTTCCCCTCGGACCAACAAAAAAGCTGGTCTGTCAACAACCCATCAAACATGTGTGTGTGTGTGTGTGTGTGCCTGTGTGTGTGTGTGTGTGTGTGTATGTGCGTGCGTGTGTGTGTGTGTGTGTGTGTGTGTGTGTATGTGTGTGTGTGTTTATGTGTGGGTGTGCGCGTGTGCGTGTGTATGTGTGTGTGGGTGTATACGTGTGTGTGTGTGTGTGTGTGTGTGTGTGTGTGTGTGTGTTGGTGTGTGAGTGTATGTGTGGGTGTGTTTGAGTGCTTGCTCTTTACGTATTGATATGTGCATATTTGATTAGATAGATGTGTGTGCGTGTGCGTGTGCGTGCGTGTGAAAAACAGCAAAACTAAGAGGAAATACATCGTTAAAAAGACAGCGAAAGACAAGGACAACATACACACACACACACACACACACACACACACACACACACACACACACACACACACACACACACACACACAAAACGAATGAAAAACAGATACAGAAATGATTGGATTCGAACCCAGGACCCCAACAATCGTCACGCTCAACTGTATGTGCTTAGTAGCACCCTCACACGATTGTACGGGCTGGGACTTGCGTTCCTGGGAATGAGAGCTCCGTTCTGTGGGAACGTTGGTCAATAGTACCCAATATTGACGGACTGTGTGATGATATCTTCTGCTATGGTCTGTTGAGACAGTGATATCAAAATCGAGACTGGAGGTCGAGATTTTGATATCACTGTCGAAACAGACCAATAGCAAAAGATATCATCACACAGTCAGTCAATGTTAGATCTATTGCTAATTCTCTGGACATTTTGTATTTACTGTAAAGAAATTACAAAAGTATTTGTCTCAGTTTTGGCTGTTCCATATCCCTCCCTCTGATTATTATTTCTTTTTGTTCACTCTTTTCTTGTACTTTTCAGTATCTTTTCTTTCAAAAAGTCTTTAGTCACTTGCTCAACTAAATTCTGGGATAATTACATTTTCATATATATTTGTTTGTTTTTAAATGTAGGTGTTTTTGTTTTTGAAGTGGGGAAGCAAATAAAGAGGTCGTCGATATCAAAACTGATATCGACGGAAATGTCGTCGATATCACTTTTACAATGAGCTCAGTTTTGCCCAATTGACCAATGGAAATCCACGTTACATATCGTCGGTGTTCAAAACAAACCTCGTATCGTCATTTTTTCTGTTTTGAGAACTGTTTTAAAAAATCACAAACTCAAATTCCAACATTTTATTTATACGGGATAAATCTGTGTAGTGCCAGAAATGCGTTTCTGGTAAGAAATTGAGAAATTGTGGTCAGATAAAGCCGTCACGCTCCAATGAATGCTGATACGAGCTTTTCTCACAAAACGGTGTCCAAAAACTGTGGAGATGCGTGGTTTTCAGGGTAAACGTTTAGGTTAGAATACCATGTTTTCTTTGTTAATAAGGCGTACACCTTTCCACTTTTGCACACACACACACACACACACACACACACACACGCACACATACACTCACACACACATATACATGCATGCACGCACGCACGCATGCACACACACACACACAGATGGGGGAGGGGGGGTAACAGAAATTAGAAGAAAAGTCAATAAAAGCAAGTTAAAAAACACAATTATATTTTAATTAAATCATTATGAATTTGGCTTCTTTTTGTAGCCGTTCAATTGCACATCAAAAACTGAACAAAAAAATAATGTGGGCACATATTAAAGTCAACTAAATTATGCAGACTGCATTAAAAACAATGTCATTCGACAAAAATCGTTTTGTTATCCGAACCTAAGATAACAATTAATGTTCTGCGCTGTATCCACCAATGAAGCATGACACAAATAAACGACAATCTATGTTACTTCTGTATAGACTGGAGTTTGAACATGTTGTCATACCTGCAACATGTGGGAAATGAAATAAAACAAACGACAACAAAATCTCGGCTATATTGACAGATGAACGATTTTAAAGTCTGAGGTTGCTGAACAAGGGACACATCTCACTGGCAAGTGTTTGAACAAACACAAACTTGAACCAACGCTGGTTTCCCTGAGAAAAGGTCACTCATGCTGAAGTCCTTCGTAGAATGAATGGTACTCTGTGGGCAGCACCAGCTTCAGCTCCTGCAAGTCTTGCCACTTCTTCTTCTTGATGCGTCGAGGTTGCTGGTAGAGGTTCGGGATCACCACGTCCTCAGCAACTTTGGCCGGTCTGCGAGGCAAGACTTGCCAACCGTCAGACAACATCAGTTTGTAGCTGATGGTGCCACATGGGCTGTAACGGAGTGCCCTGATGTCAGTGACGTGTGGATCACCCACTCCATTCCCTGGGCGGATCGATCTGACGTACAGAACCTTTGAAAAGTCTTTAAAAAAGGTGAAGTCAAGACTTTTCACTTTGTACGGCGCGTTCTGCCTGGCCGAGCTTATTACCTCCACGTACTCAGGGGGCCAGTAGATCTGACGATCCCTCAGCTTTCTTTCAATGGCACTGTGAACTGAATCAACCTCCATCCATGTATGACCTTTTTCGAGGTACTTCTGTACCACTTCAATCCCTGTACGGATGGCAAAGTGTAGGAGACAGTTCGAGAGTGCGACATTCCTGTTTTGATAACCACAACCATCTGAATACATGATGATCGTACGCAGAGGGGTCTCACGACTGCCTTGAACATTCTGGAGATAATCTAATAAGCAGGACGCAAAGTTACTGCTGTTCACTTCACCGTTGCCTTCATGCCAGTAATAACACACAACATCTCGTGTCGCCAAATCATACAGGGTGTAATTGTGGCAGCAAAGTTTACTTTTATAGTAGTTTGCATTTGCAAACAACCTTGGGGAGAGAAGCACTACCTGCAGGTCTGCTGTGATGACCAAAGTGTCACTGTCATCCTCAGCTATTCTTTTGTCCAACTTTTTTTCTGTCTGAGCTTCCACCTTACGCTTGATATGCGTGTCGTACTCCTCTTTCGAAACCTGGCCATACTTATAGGACAAACACAGGTTGCACTGGTCCTTCCGTGGTTTAAAAATAGCTATGTTCATCGCCTTCAGCTCCCTCATTAGTGTCGCTCTTGATACTCGCTGTTGTCCATTTTCGTCACAGAACTCTTTGAAGAGTTTGTACAGGTGAGTCTTGGATTGGATGATTGTTTCCAAATACAGCACTCTTTTCGTTTGTTTTGTTTTGTGTTGTTTTCGCCGAAGGCGGTGGGCTGGGCTCTTGAGTCTCAAGAGGCCTGTTTGTTTGCAGGACCCAGCTCCGTACACTCCATTCTTTCAATGCAAGCGTCTCCAAGAAAGTTGTTTTGCAGACTTGCAGTCTCTCTCCCCGAACTTTCAGGTGGTACTCAAACGATCCTTCCCTTCGACCTATTCCTCGTCGCCTCTTGACCTGAACATAGTTCACCATCGAAGACACATATGTTTTCCTTTGACCCCAATCCAGTTCTTTCCAGAACATTGAGAAGATCTCGGACCTTTCCTCATCAGAAATCTCATTGCAGTGTCTTTGCTGTGATCTGCGGCAGAAGTCCGAAATACATGCTGGCCCTTGTTGTCTTTGTTTTTTCTGACACGTGAAACTTTGCTTTCCCTCTTGGTCTGTAGTTCTTCCCATATACGCTTGTCCTTTCAATCTGAGTTCCTTATTTTCCCTGGCCATGCCATCCGAGGCCTTCCGTCTCTTCTTGCCCTTGTTAACTGAAGAAACGAGAGGGGTTGGAGATGGTGGCGGTAGCGGTGACATTTCATCCACAGGGCTCGCAAGTTGAGTTGGTATTTCATATGAATCTGTGGATTCATTTTCGTCGTCAAGAGGGTGGTAGGAGTCGTCGCTGTCAGTCATCTTATCATCATTTAGAGTGTCTTGGGAGTCCTCTTCGGCAGTCGGACTGTGTTCATGATCTGACAGCGTACGACAAGGCGTGTCCTGGTGAGAAACAGCCTGAACAAATTCAGGTGGGATGGGGGACGGTGACCCACTTTGACATGAAAAAGAAGGGATGGGGGACAATAGCAGGTCCTGAATAAAATCAGGAGACAATAGCAGGTCCTGAACAAAATCAGGGGCTGACGCATCCTCATGGGTAGGCAAGACAGGAGACAATAACTCTACGTCGTCTTCAAGAGTTTCATTGTAGATAAGATTGTTTTCTGAAAGTCCCGGTTCCAGTATTTGAAAGCTCCTAATGACGGTTCCTTGAATTGAACAATTCATGTTTAACCTTCTTACTCTCCGCAGATTGCACAGACGTAGTGATTGCCAGTGAATATAACAATCTCGACTGTGTCGAAGTCAACACATCTCACATGAAAATACTTGTGACAGCGGATACAGTATACCCATGGTGTGTCATCTGTGTCAAACATAACTCGATCACGCCTCAGAACAAAGTCAATGTCAAGTTTGTTACTGTCTTTGGCCATTTTTCCACACACGTCGCAGATCCAAGGGTCGTTTTCATCACTGCTCGATGGCGGAGTGATGTTTGCCATTTTCTGAAACTATAAATTAAAAAAAGAATAGATTCAGTATTCCACAAGGAAAATGAGTGTTATAAGACGTCACAAACAAACAATGAAATATCGTAAATAAAACGCTGCCACGAATGCACGAATACAAAGAGAGAGAGAGAGAGAGAGAGAGAGAGAGAGAGAAAGAGAGAAAGAGAGAAAGAGAGAAAGAGAGAAAGAGAAAGAGAAAGAGAGAAAGAGAAAGAGAAAGAGAGAAAGAGAGAAAGAGAAAGAGAGAAAGAGAAAGAGAGAGAGAGGCGGCAGTGCATTGGAACTTAATTTGCTTCAAAGAAACAACATTTTCTCTCTTTTATATATCATCTACGTCATATTCAATCACGCACGATTAACATTGCTCAATTAGGAATGGAAAAGCCAAGTTAAACGACTTGTCTTCGTATTTTCACCAAGGAAAGTGGAGCACTTACCTCTGTCCCATTTAGTTTCTCTCAAGACCAGGCTGCTTTCGTGTAGACGTAAACCTCGTAACCCGGATGTTTTGATCAATTTCCCACAAAAACAGTTCACGAAAACCTCGTAAAAGCCAATACGAGGTTTGTAAATTACCACCGCTTTCCGAAAAAAACCTCGTAAGATCCCTTAAGTGGTAAAATTGAAAGCCCGCGCAAACGGGTTTGAGTTATGAGGTTTGTTTGCAGCAGCTTAATTAACTATTTATTAACATATTTATTTGATTTTTGTTTCAGAAGGTAGGTAAAAAAATTACGATTTCAATGATGCAAAAAAACCGAAAATCAGAAAAATGGTGGTTACGAGGTTTGTTTTGAACACTGACGATATGAAATAGCAATATAAATCTATTATGGGCGGTTCTGGTGAGGTTATGCCCCCCTCTTTCTTTTGGCTGGTAACTGGCGCCACCTCGCGGCAAGATCACACGAGAAAGGAAAAAAACCCTTGCATTGGTCCCAAATAGCATATCGGTTTGGTAACTGTTCGTGTGTAAGTCGTGCATGTTATACAATAAACAGACAATGGTCGGTTCTGGTGAGGTTATGCCCCTTCTTTCTTTCGGCTGGTAACTGGCGCCACCTCGCGGCAAGATCACAGGAGTTGTCTCGCGTTATCACCCCAGAAGCGCTCATTATGTTGAAGGACATTTTTTTTTTACACCGGCATTCTTTTCTTCCTCCATTTTGTTCATAACTTAATTTATTGTCCCATAGCTGGGAAATTCGGGTTTCTTCCTCCCAGTGGAAAGCTAGCAGCAACAGAGTCCTGCTACCCAGGTGTGTGCGTGTTTAGGTGTATTCAGCCACCTGTACTTATGGCAGAATGACCGAGGTCGTTTACGTCCCACAGTGGTGACACGGGGTTGGTACATGGATGCTGTCTCTGAGTCTGCATATAAAGTTGACCCGTGTCCGTCCCGGTCCGGAATCGAACCCGTGACCCTAGGATCACAAGTCCAGTGTTGATCAACTGAGCTACCGGGCCAAACATCAAAATGCCACAATGCGTTTAGAACAATTGCAGGATTTGCACCATGAAAGTAATACTGTAGTGGTAGCAGTGATACACAAATTAGTATTTGCGCTTTGATCCTCGGTCACAGCTTTATGTTTCAACATATATTCAGGAATGTATGATGAGGTTTGAGGACCCCTGGAATTGTCAGTTTCTGGTTTGGACATACTGTATAATATAGCCAATTCACACCTCAATAAGTAATAGGCTAATCCCAAGCTCAGGATGCGAAAAAGGTGAAACGAAAAGCTATATATGGGCAGAATATACCTGCGCAGAGTCAGCGGCACAGACGACGCACTACATATTATTCCCCCCTCTGCTTTTTTCTCTCTGTAAACTTGTAGGGCTAGTTATTTTTCGGTAACTTATTCAGCAACCAAAATCACTTACCCAAGAACAGGCGTGAATCCTCGATAGCACACATGTTTAGGAGCTGGACTTTGTGGAGTCTACTTTTGCGATTGAAAAGTTCCGAACGCTCTAATGTACGAAATATACATCTCTTGAGCAAACAATACAAACATACGGCATTTAAATTAATTAACAACTACAGGCTTGAACACATGAATCTCCATATAAAATCTATGAGTTCGGTTGTTTTCTGAATCTAGATCTGCCGTGCACAACGTTCAACACAAGCAAATTCCCAAGGCAAGTAACTCTCATACTTTGTCCAGCGACAAGAGTAGTTCCCCTTTTAAATTTCTTTTCACTCAGTTCCTTAGACAAAAGACCGCAATCCGACGGTCAGTTTTCAACAATATTTCATTTTATAAACAGATCACACGCAACCAAATGTACACATCTCATCAATTTAAACAACATAAAGCGGTTTCATACACTAATTTGCCCCAGACAACTGAACTTTATACAGTTTTTAACGTTGGAACACAGGTGCAAAAGTTCGTCTGCTAGTCCCATTTGATAAAAGAACATATCCTAAGCGATACCAAAACATGAACAGAACACACAATATCTGCCTTTACCGCCACAGCAGAAAAACAACATAATTATCTGTGTACTTGATTTTAGTCCAAAACAGGGAAACTGACAAGAAGTGTTAACAGAATGGAATGATTTGCCCGGAACTTATCAACCGCGCATTAATCACCGAGACTCGGCATGTAACCTCTACTTGTTTATGCTGCGTTGGGGATTATTACGAGTACTTGGCCTGTTTTCCTTTCACGCAACGAGTAGCGGGCTGGCATAATCTGCAGTGTGTCCTCGGTCCTGCTCAAGTTACATAAGTGAGCGGAGCCCCTTACCAATCACGCGGCCTAACCCCTTTTATGATTATGGCGGCCCGAACACTCCTAAAACTAATGCACCTTTTGATCAATCATTCACAGCGGCCATATTGGTAGTCGCTAAATCACTGGCTTCCCTGTAGGCGTGCTTTCAACGGACACTTTTCATCCCGTTAACCGGCGCAAAGATAATCGCAAATGGATCTAGCACGCAACAGTGATCCCGCGCTCTTCCTTCCACACACCTGCCAACTAATTGATGACAAATGCGTACTGTACTCGCGTCCAGTTGTTGTTTGTTGTCGTTCGCTATACTGTACTCGCGTTCAGTGGAAACGCTTCTTCCCCAGAAAGCGGCGTATGACTGCCTATATGACGGGGTGAAAATGGTCAGCCACGTAAAAGCCGTAGGAGTTTCAGTCCATTAACAAAGAAGAAGAAGAAGAAGAAGAAGAAGAAGAAGAAGAAGAAGAAGAAGAAGAAGAAGAAGAAGAAGAAGAAGAAGAAAAAGTTGAAACGCTGCCTCAGCTTTGTTTTTTTTTTTAAAGACGAAAGCGTTATGTTCCCTTAAGCCCGCTACTAACTACAGCCGAACCAAGCCGAACAAGGTCGGCGAACGTTCGGCGAATGTTACACCGTGCCTGGTTTGGTGTACTAACTAGCGGCGAAATGTATCGGTGACACCGGTCACATAACAATAACAATAACAATAACAGCACTTTATTGTCCATTAAAATATTACATAAAAATGGACATTTTTCTTCGGCACACCCTGCCTGCCTGTAAACGATTATAACAACAATTGTATAGGACGACACACATAAAACATAAAACATAAAGGGGATACAATCAAATATGATATTGCACTATGTGAATTTACCCTCTCATATCACAGGAGTTGGGTTTCACAGCAGAGTAATCACATTACAAATATTTCACACACACCTTCACATGTACACATTGTTTGTTTTTTTTCCCAGCCGACCAGCCTCTACGTGATGCGAGAAGAATTTAAAATGGTGACTGCAGAAGGCAGGAATGACTTTTTAAACTGGTTTTTGCGTGCCAAAGGGACCTTATAACGTTTACCTGAAGGGAGAATTTCGAAACAGGGGTTGAGAGGATGGATCGGATCACGGACAATTTTGAGAGCTTTCCGCTTAATGGCAGCTTCGTAGAGACTGGTCAGCTGTCGTTGGGGTTGCCCAACAAGCTTGCTAGCCGTCGCAACAATGCGGTGGAGTTTAGCTTTGTTTTTAACATTTGTGGTACCATACCATGTCACAATGTTAAAAGTCAGTATGCTTTCAATCAAACTGCGATACACAAGTTCCATAACACTTTGATTGACATTAAAATATTTAAGCTTCCTGAGAAGAAAAAGTCGCTGCTGAGCTTTCTTATAAACAGCATGAACATGATCACTAAAAGTCAGCTTATTGTCAATTGAAACCCCAAGATATTTGAAGGTTTCCACAAGTTCAACTTCCTTGTCGCTTATTCTCACTTTTTGGGGACCACAATTATCACTCTTTCCTCCAAAAATCATTTCTTTTGTTTTGCCTACATTCAACTGCAAGAAACTGGACTTGAACCATTCATTCAGAAGATCAACTTGGGTAAAATACTTTGACAAAGTTTCGTCGTCCTTCAGACGCCCAACGAGGGCCATGTCGTCTTCATATTTAATGAGGGCTAGAAGTGGATCATTTAAAAGCATGTTGTTTGTGTAAATGGAAAAAAGGACAGGAGAGAGAACACAACCTTGTGGGGCCCCGGTGTTTAAAACAACTTCGTCTGAAAGC
>NC_090252.1:38148493-38152448 GCF_037325665.1 Littorina saxatilis
AAGTGAACGCATTGCATTTTTTTCCGCAAGACCGTACACTCGTAGCTTCGTCTGTCCACCGCTCGTGGCAAAGGCAGTGAAATTAACAATCCAGAAAAGCGCGGTAGCGGTTGCGCTGAGGAGGATAGCACGCTTTTCTATATCTCTATTCTTTTTAACTCTCTGAAAGTGTTTTTAATCCAAACATATCATATCTATATGTTTTTGGAATCAGGAACCGACAAGGAATAAGATGAAATTGTTTTTAAATCGATTTCGGAAATTTAATTTTAATCATAATTTTTATATTTTTAATTTTCAGAGCTTGTTTTTAATCTGAATATAACATATGTATATGTTTTTGGAATCAGAAAATGATGAAAAATACGATAAACGTAAATTTGGATCGTTTTATAAAAAAAAATAATTTTAATTACAATTTTCAGACTTTTAATGACCAAAGTCATCAATTATTTTTAAGCCTCCAAGCTGAAATGCAATACCAAAGTCCGGCCTTCGTCGAAGATTGCTTGGCCAAAATTTCAATCAATTTGATTGAAAAATGAGGGTGTGACAGTGCCGCCTCAACTTTTACAAAATGCCGGATATGACGTCATCAAAGACATTTATCAAAAAAACGTCTGGGGATATTATACCCAGGAACTCTCATGAAAAATGTCATAAAGATCGGTCCAGTAGTTTACTCTGAATCGCTCTACACACACACACACACACACACCACACATACACACACACACACACACACACACACACACACACACACACACACACACCACGACCCTCGTCTCGATTCCCCCCTCTACGTTAAAACATTTAGTCAAAACTTGACTAAATGTAAAAAGCAGTGTACTCATGTCACCATTGTTATGACTTGTCATAAAGTCATTTACGTTTCAATGTTTAGGTTGGCAGTTCAGACACGCATAAACATACATGTACAACAGTCGTCAACATATTGTTCACACTTCTCACGATATCACGCACATCATGTAGCCCACACCTAGAAGTGTTGTTCGTGCCGCTGATTTTTATTTCAGCAAATTGTGCATACCATAACATTGAATGCATCAAAGTTATATTAATATTTTCCCAAATTTGTTTCAAAATGTTTTCTGCAACTTGTGGCGGAGACCGACAACACATTTTATTTTTTTTTAATATTTTTTTTATATCTTCTGCTGATCTTACAGATGTGGAATCACTGTCGCTGTACAAGGTCGCCATGATGCTATGGAAGGTGTGTCCCCCTGCTATCCTACTGTTGGGGACATTCGGTAACGTCATGACTCTTGTCATTCTACGTCACATGGACTTTATGTCGACGTACTTTGTGGCCCTGGCTGTTTCCGATCTTCTGTTTCTGTACACTGATCCGCTGCAAGTTTTTCTGTGGAACGTTATCGACATAGATTTGTTAGCTTCCAGCGAGGTAGTGTGCAGGGTATTAGCATTTGCCCCCTACATCTTACCCATGACGTCATCTTGGTTTCTCGTGTGTATGACGATGGAACGCGTGACGTCAGTGGTGTGGCCGCATAAAGTTGGTCTGTTGTGCTCCAAGCAAAAATGTAGGGTAAGTGCTTTTACCACTATAGCTGACCATGAAGTTGGTTGTTTGTTTGGTTGGTTATTGTTTATTTCCCGTTAAGTTTAGCGAACTTTCGGACATCATCGTCTTGACTGCATTGTGTGTGTGTTCAATGTGTTCGTACACTGTGAGTTGCTTCCTCAGCCTCCTTTTGCTTGACATTTTCATGTTGGGACATTTGGCCGAAACTGTCAGAAAGCTTTAGGACATCTTGGAAAAAGTTCGGCTAGTATTTTGGCTCATCCAAAGTCACCGCAACATTGAAGCACAAGACTCAAGAGGGGAACACCAATACATACAATCATTGTCTTTGGAACACAGATTACAGGGGCGGAGCAGTTAAGCCAGAGCCATTACATCCTGGGGGGGTTACATCCTGGGACCTGGGGTCCAGGGTCCCGTTTGGGGGTCTGGGGGGCAAAGCCCCCCTGAAGCTGAAGAATTTTAACTATTTTATAAACAATTTGTGGCTTATCCTTGATTTTAAACAGGATCAACATACTGGTGTCAGCAGCCACTCATTATTTCTTTTAACATTAGTATTAAATAATGGCAATTTATCTTCACTGATTAGTTGGGTCATATCCAA
Organism: Littorina saxatilis; assembly: GCF_037325665.1. Lineage (NCBI taxonomy): Eukaryota > Metazoa > Mollusca > Gastropoda > Littorinimorpha > Littorinidae > Littorina > Littorina saxatilis. The sequence goes on from NC_090252.1 coordinate 38,150,671, forward strand.
GGATTCCGTGACCGTTGAGAGCAAAGGTCCGTTTCTCGATGGATTGGACTTCTGTGAAGGTTAAATACAATTTTTAGAATGGGTGCCCCTCGCGAAAGTGTGGGCATAACTTTTGAGAGCCCCAAATTCAAAATGGCCACCAACGGCCAGTATGAAAATTAACTTTTTACTGGTTTGGCTTAGAATGCTGCACAAAACATGTGTTCTAGGATAGTTTGGCATGGGGAATTCATATTTGGTATTATTTATATGATTTGGCCTATTTTTGATGTCCAAAACCAATTTTCATGTCCGAACGGTCACTTTTGCAAAGTCTTGAAAGGTCTTTCCTAGTAGGCTGTAATGTCCGTTTCTCAGTTGATTTGGCTTCCCTGAACCTTTTGCAAAAATGGAGACACGAAGGTACGAAAGCCCCAAATCCAAAATGGCTTCCAACGACCATTATGAAAATGAACATTTTACTATCTAGTTGATGGAGCATACACCGATTAGGTCTGTGTCTAGTGGGGTCTCTACACATCTTCTGTATCTGTTGAATCTCCAGGCTCGCTCCTCTCATCATCACTTCCACTTTCATCTGAATAATCGCAAAGTGTGAGCTGTTGGGGCAATGGGGGTTGGGTGTAGCGTACTGGTCGGCACTTCCCATCCACAAGTTCCCAGCCGTGCCCAATTGGGGATGGATGGTCAAACAGGTTGTAATGAAGTTGGCAATATGTGATATAATTTGTCCTCTCCACATGGAGATTCAAGGAGTCGTCATCGGGTGGGAGGCGGAATGTACTTTTCCTCTTCATCTTGTGCCACTTGGAAGCTCTGGCCTGCCCGCAGGTAGCATCTGCACTTTCACCATTGATGCTGGAGAGAACAAAGGACTTCATGTCAGCTTTTACACTGTTCTCTAAGTCGGGGCTTTCGCCGACTCGTTCCAGGAGTTCCCTTGCCTCAGGATTAGTCATCGCCGTCTCCATCACAGTCTTCTTCCCATGGCCATAGAATCCTGAGGTATGATCACTTCCAGTGATCACATGGAGAGGTATGATGATCTGTGAGACTTCGTTGGACAGCATGTCACTGCAGTTGATAAAGGCATCTTTGCGTTTAATCAGCAGATCACCAGGAAGTTGTTGTGAGAGATATGCTGCTTGAACATATACGTCAGTGTCCTCGCTGTCAAGTACAACTGTCCCCCTGTCCTGTCCTGAGCTTGGCATAGGCAGAGAGCAGCATTGTATCAGCCACTGGCTGTCTAAAGACATAGTCCCCATTTGCCACCCCAGTGGACAGGTTCACTGCTGTTTCACCCTCACAGTATATGACCTCACACCCCACCCGAGCAACTTCTGCTTCCAATTTTTTCTTCACGAGCTTCTACAATCTGACCTTGTTTCCTGATCTGACCATGAATTGGTTGAATTCAGCAGCACCTGGGAAAGTGTCTTCGGGCTTAGAGAACACATTTGGAATATGTCCATGCTTTGCAGCCCGTCGATCATGTTCATCGTCCTTGATGCTGAAGGGAAGGTCATACTTGTCATTGATCAGGATGATGTAGGGGCTTGCATTAGCATGGCGTGAGAAGATGATCGCGCATATCTTATGCAGATAGTCATTCCAGCTGTAGTGCGAACCATCACGCTTCCTAGCCTCTCGGTCATCAGGTGTAGGGGTGGCTAACCGCCAGATCATCCCCATGTCAACAATCTGATGTAGGTCTGTGGTTTTTGAGCAACTGGATCTTTGTTGAACAGATCCAACATTTTACTCTTCATAGTCTT
>NC_090252.1:38155148-38212648 GCF_037325665.1 Littorina saxatilis
TCGAAGATTGCTTGGCCAAAATTGCAATCAATTTGATTGAAAAATGAGGGTGTGACAGTGCCGCCTCAACTTTTACAAAATGCCGGATATGACGTCATCAAAGACATTTATCAAAAAAATTTCTGGGGATATCATACCCAGGAACTCTCATGAAAAATGTCATAAAGATCGGTCCAGTAGTTTACTCTGAATCGCTCTACACACACACACACACACACACACACACATACACACACACACACACACACACACACACACACACACACACACACACCACGACCCTCGTCTCGATTCCCCCCTCTACGTTAAAACATTTAGTCAAAACTTGACTAAATGTAAAAAGCAGTGTACTCATGTCACCATTGTTATGACTTGTCATAAAGTCATTTACGTTTCAATGTTTAGGTTGGCAGTTCAGACACGCATAAACATACATGTACAACAGTCGTCAACATATTGTTCACACTTCTCACGATATCACGCACATCATGTAGCCCACACCTAGAAGTGTTGTTCGTGCCGCTGATTTTTATTTCAGCAAATTGTGCATACCATAACATTGAATGCATCAAAGTTATATTAATATTTTCCCAAATTTGTTTCAAAATGTTTTCTGCAACTTGTGGCGGAGACCGACAACACATTTTATTTTTTTTAAATATTTTTTTTATATCTTCTGCTGATCTTACAGATGTGGAATCACTGTCGCTGTACAAGGTCGCCATGATGCTATGGAAGGTGTGTCCCCCTGCTATCCTACTGTTGGGGACATTCGGTAACGTCATGACTCTTGTCATTCTACGTCACATGGACTTTATGTCGACGTACTTTGTGGCCCTGGCTGTTTCCGATCTTCTGTTTCTGTACACTGATCCGCTGCAAGTTTTTCTGTGGAACGTTATCGACATAGATTTGTTAGCTTCCAGCGAGGTAGTGTGCAGGATATTAGCATTTGCCCCCTACATCTTACCCATGACGTCATCTTGGTTTCTCGTGTGTATGACGATGGAACGCGTGACGTCAGTGGTGTGGCCGCATAAAGTTGGTCTGTTGTGCTCCAAGCAAAAATGTAGGGTAAGTGCTTTTACCACTATAGCTGACCATGAAGTTGGTTGTTTGTTTGGTTGGTTATTGTTTATTTCCCGTTAAGTTTAGCGAACTTTCGGACATCATCGTCTTGACTGCATTGTGTGTGTGTACACTGTGTTCGTACACTGTGAGTTGCTTCATCAGCCTCCTTTGTGAAGCTATATTCTTTCTTTCTTTATTTGGTGTTTTACGTCGTTTTCAACCACGAAGGTTATATCGCGACGATGTGAAGCTATATGTACAGGGGTGTTTGCTTGACATTTTCCTGTTGGGACATTTGGCCGAAACTGTCAGAAAGCTTTAGGACATCTTGGAAAAAGTTCGGCTAGTATTTTGGCTCATCCAAAGTCACCGCAACATTGAAGCACAAGACTCAAGAGGGGAACACCAATACATACAATCATTGTCTTTGGAACACAGATTACAGGGGCGGAGCAGTTAAGCCAGAGCCATTACATCCTGGGGGGGTTACAACCTGGGACCTGGGGTCCAGGGTCCCGTTTGGGGGTCTGAGGGGCAAAGCCCCCCTGAAGCTGAAGAATTTTAGCTATTTTATAAACAATTTGTGGCTTATCCTTGATTTTAAACAGGATCAACATGCTGGTGTCAGCAGCCACTCATTATTTCTTTTAACATTAGTATTAAATAATGGCAATTTATCTTCACTGATTAGTTGGGTCATATCCAAGGATTCCGTGACCGTTGAGAGCAAAGGTCCGTTTCTCGATGGATTGGACTTCTGTGAAGGTTAAATACAATTTTTAGAATGGGTGCCCCTCGCGAAAGTGTGGGCATAACTTTTGAGAGCCCCAAATTCAAAATGGCCACCAACGGCCAGTATGAAAATTAACTTTTTACTGGTTTGGCTTAGAATGCTGCACAAAACATGTGTTCTAGGATAGTTTGGCATGGGGAATTCATATTTGGTATTATTTATATGATTTGGCCTATTTTTGATGTCCAAAACCAATTTTCATGTCCGAACGGTCACTTTTGCAAAGTCTTGAAAGGTCTTTCCTAGTAGGCTGTAATGTCCGTTTCTCAGTTGATTTGGCTTCCCTGAACCTTTTGCAAAAATGGAGACACGAAGGTACGAAAGCCCCAAATCCAAAATGGCTTCCAACGACCATTATGAAAATGAACATTTTACTATCTAGTTGATGGAGCATACACCGATTAGGTCTGTGTCTAGTGGGGTCTCTACACATCTTCTGTATCTGTTGAATCTCCAGGCTCGCTCCTCTCATCATCACTTCCACTTTCATCTGAATAATCGCAAAGTGTGAGCTGTTGGGGCAATGGGGGTTGGGTGTAGCGTACTGGTCGGCACTTCCCATCCACAAGTTCCCAGCCGTGCCCAATTGGGGATGGATGGTCAAACAGGTTGTAATGAAGTTGGCAATATGTGATATAATTTGTCCTCTCCACATGGAGATTCAAGGAGTCGTCATCGGGTGGGAGGCGGAATGTACTTTTCCTCTTCATCTTGTGCCACTTGGAAGCTCTGGCCTGCCCGCAGGTAGCATCTGCACTTTCACCATTGATGCTGGAGAGAACAAAGGACTTCATGTCAGCTTTTACACTGTTCTCTAAGTCGGGGCTTTCGCCGACTCGTTCCAGGAGTTCCCTTGCCTCAGGATTAGTCATCGCCGTCTCCATCACAGTCTTCTTCCCATGGCCATAGAATCCTGAGGTATGATCACTTCCAGTGATCACATGGAGAGGTATGATGATCTGTGAGACTTCGTTGGACAGCATGTCACTGCAGTTGATAAAGGCATCTTTGCGTTTAATCAGCAGATCACCAGGAAGTTGTTGTGAGAGATATGCTGCTTGAACATATACGTCAGTGTCCTCGCTGTCAAGTACAACTGTCCCCCTGTAGTTTCCTGTCCTGAGCTTGGCATAGGCAGAGAGCAGCATTGTATCAGCCTCTGGATGTCTAAAGACATAGTCCCCATTTGCCACCCCAGTGGACAGGTTCACTGCTGTTTCACCCCCACAGTATATGACCTCACACCCCACCCGAGCAACTTCTGCTTCCAATTTTTTCTTCACGAGCTTCTACAATCTGACCTTGTTTCCTGATCTGACCATGAATTGGTTGAATTCAGCAGCACCTGGGAAAGTGTCTTCGGGCTTAGAGAACACATTTGGAATATGTCCATGCTTTGCAGCCCGTCGATCATGTTCATCGTCCTTGATGCTGAAGGGAAGGTCATACTTGTCATTGATCAGGATGATGTAGGGGCTTGCATTAGCATGGCGTGAGAAGATGATCGCGCATATCTTATGCAGATAGTCATTCCAGCTGTAGTGCGAACCATCACGCTTCCTAGCCTCTCGGTCATCAGGTGTAGGGGTGGCTAACCGCCAGATCATCCCCATGTCAACAATCTGATGTAGGTCTGTGGTTTTTGAGCAACTGGATCTTTGTTGAACAGCTCCAACATTTTGCTCTTCATAGTCTTGCGGAAGGATCCATCTACGTTGTACAGAGACAAGCATTCCTCGGTCACCCTCCCCTCAAGTACTTGCTCAAGTTGGAACATGCCTAAACCATTCACGAGGTCCACCAGGGCCGCAAGTCCCGACTTTTCCATCTGAGCCACCTTTGTAGACGCACCAACTGATGCACAAATCCGCTCGCTGGCGAATGTCTGCCTTTTATTCTTGTGGATGGTAGCAGTGAGAAGCTTTGTCTTGGTGAATACCCTGTCATTCAGGAGGGTTTCAACTTGATCTTGTCCGTCTGCAAATGCAGTATTGAGGTCTTGAACAAGTTCTGGAGAAGCAACCGGGCCAGACTGCAGTGACCTCAGTGCAGGTGATGAGGTGTCAAACGGCTGAGCGTTGAACTCTGTCATGCAGCCCTGCAGGTCCTGAATTGCTTGTTCGTCTTTTTTCATCCTTGCTGGCTGGCACTCAACATGTTTTCTGTGGCGACGCTCGCATTTGAGGTTCTGCTGAACGGCAGCTTTCACCCTGGCCACGTTGTCAACATTTCGGATTGTTGAGAACAGCTGCTTCTCGTTTTGTAGAAGCTGAAGCCAGCCTTGCTTAAGCTTCGAGTTCAAATTCATGGTGGTCTCAATCCACAAATCAAGTGGCTGGCAGGAATAAGGTAGTCCTGTCATGGACTGGGCAAAGTGCGCATTGAAGAATGTCTTTTGCTCATCTGCTAGAGAAGACAACATTGCCCAATAATCTGGCAGCCACCTTCCGTAGTCATGATTGTTGTAAGCCATGAGCCCTTTCAACATGTCGTAAGTTGATGAAACATACTCTGGTCCATTTCTTGTGTGGCATGCATCCAGATTTTGTGCAAGAGTGTCTGCCATCTCCATGAATGAGATCCAAAAGTCTCCCATGTCTGTGCCAGGTTTTTCATACACACTTTTGATCATGTCCTTCATGTTGTCATCCTCCTCTAGGTCACCATGGGCTTCGTGGATAGCCTCCTGTGTCTCGGTGAGAGCATTGCGCACAATGTCCAGCTTCTCCTTGACGGCTTCTGATAGTTCCTCATGCTCAAGAATATCTTTCAATCGTAGGTGGATGAGAGCCTCTCTCCACAGCATGATGCAGCGCACGCCACGCCTGTAATGTTTTCTTCGCAGTGCTTGATCCACAGACCCATCCACTATCACCCCTGCTGTCACCAGTGTGTCTGACATCCCAGATCCTTTGAATCTTTTGTATCTGGCGTGGATGTACGACATTTGTTGGTGGAACGCTCCAATAATAGGGGTGACATCCTCGAACAGTTCCGGATTCTCAGCCTTGATCTGGACAATCGTTTTATATGTAGGCAGATCACCAACGAGAAAGGTAAATGGAATGTTCTTCTCGCGCATGGCCTGCACTAGCTTCGCCATGATGTCATGCACCAGGATAAAAACATTATTTAACCTTCAAGGAAGCCAAATCAACTGAGAAACGGACATTACAGCCTACTAGGAAAGACCTTTCAAGACTTTGCAAAAGTTACCGTTCGGACATGAAAATTGGCGGCCATCTTGGTTTTGGACATCAAAAATAGGCCAAATCATATAAATAATACCAAATATGAATTCCCCATGCCAAACTATCCTAGAACACATGTTTTGTGCAGCATTCTAAGCCAAACCAGTAAAAAGTTAATTTTCATACTGGCCGTTGGTGGCCATTTTGAATTTGGGGCTCTCAAAAGTTATGCCCACACTTTCGCGAGGGGCACCCATTCTAAAAATTGTATTTAACCTTCACAGAAGTCCAATCCATCGAGAAACGGACCTTTGCTCTTAACGGTCACGGAATCCTTGGATATGACCCAACTAGATATCTGCTCCCGACATCATAATAGTATGGTTAGAAGGAAGACATGTCGCATACTGTGACAATTAAAACAAGTCGCGTAAGGCGAAATTACTACATTTAGTCAAGCTGTGGAACTCACAGCATGAAACTGAACGCACTGCATTTTTTCACAATGACCGTAGTCCGCCGCTAGTGCAAAAGGCAGTGAAAGTGACGAGCCTGTTCAGCGCGGTAGCGGTTGCACTGTGCTGCATAGCACGCTTTACTGTACCTTTCTTCGTTTTAACTTTCTGAGCGTGTTTTTAATCCAAACATATCATATCTATATGTTTTTAGAATCAGGAACCAACAAGGAATAAGATGAAATTGTTTTTAAAACGATTTCGGAAATTTAATTTTAATCATAATTTTTATATTTTTAATTTTTAGAGCTTGTTTTTAATCCGAATATAATATATTTATATGGTTTTTGAATCAGAAAATAATAAAGAATAAAATAAAAGTAATTTTGGATCTTTTTATAAAAAAAATAATTTTAATTACAATTTTCAGATATTTAATGACCAAAGTCATCAATTAATTTTAAAGCCTCCATGCTGAAATGCGATAACGAAGTCCGGTCTTCGTCGAAGATTGCTTGGCCAAAATTTCAATCAATTTGATTGAAAAATGAAGGTGTGATAGTGCCGCCTCAACTTTTACAAAAAGCCGGATATGACGTCATCAAAGACATTTATCGAAAAAAAGAAACAAAACGTCCGGGGATATCATATCCAGAAATTCTCATGTCAAATTTCATAAAGATCGGTCCAGTAGTTTACTCTAAATCGCTCTACACACACACACACACACGCACAGACACACATACACACACACACACACACACGCACAGACACACACACACACACACACACATACACACACACACATACACCACGACCCTCGTCTCGATTCCCCCTCTATGTTAAAACATTTAGTCAAAACTTGACTAAATGTAAAAACAATTAACTTCCCCCGGCTGTACAAACAGAAAAAAAAGAGTTACAAAACAAAAGGATTACTGTACTCACTGATACAAAGACGACACAAGACGATTACGAATTTTCGCTTCTGGAAGCTTCATCAGGAAAAACAAGAACACAAAAGACAACAAGTCGCGTAAGGCGAAATTACTACATTTAATCAAGCTGTGGAACTCACAGAATGAAACTGAACGCACTGCATTTTTTCACAATGACCGTAGTCCGCCGCTTGTGCAAAACGGAGTGAAACTGACGAGCCTGTTCAGCGCGGTAGTGGCTTCGCTGTGCTGCATATAGCACGCTTTTCTGTACCTCTCTTCGTTTTAACTTTCTGAGCGTGTTTTTAATCCAAACATATCATATCTATATGTTTTTGGAATCAGGAACCGACAAGGAATAAGATGAAATTGTTTTTAAATCGATTTCGGAAATTTGATTTTGATCATAATTTTTATATTTTTAATTTTCAGAGCTTATTTTTTAATCCAAATATAACATATTTATATGTTTTTGGAATCAGGAAATGATGTACAATAAAATGAACGTAAATTTGGATCGTTTTATATAAAAAAAAAATGTATTACAATTTTCAGATTTTTTATGACCAAAGTCATTAATTAATTTTTAAGCCACCAAGCTGAAATGCAATACCGAAGTCCGGCCTTCGTCGAAGATTGCTTTACAAAAATTTCAATCATTTTGATTGAAAAATGAGGGTGTGACAGTGCCGCCTCAACTTGTACAAAATGCCGGATATGACGTCATCAAAAGTATTTATCGAAAAAAAGAAAAAAATGTCCGGAGATATCATTCCCAGGAACTCTCATGTAAAATTTCATAAAGATCGGTACAGTAGTTTTGTCTGAATCGCTCTACACACACACACGCACAGACAGACAGACAGACAGACAGACAGACAGACACACACACACACACACACACACACACACACACACATACACACACACATACACACATACACCATGACCCTCGTCTCGATTCCCCCTCTATGTTAAAACATTAAGTCAAAACTTGACTAAATATAACAACAAGTTTCGTAAGGCGAAATTACTACATTTAGTCAAGCTGTGGAACTCACAGAATGAAACTGAACGTAGTCCGCCGCTAGTGCAAAAGGCAGTGAAAGTGACGAGCCTGTTTGGCGCGGTAGTGGTTGCGCTATGCTTCATAGCACGCTTTAGTGTACCTCTCTTCGTTTTAACTTTCTGAGCGTGTTTTTAATCCAAACATATCATATCTATATGTTTTTGGAATCAGGAATCAAGAATAAGATGAAATAGTTTTTAAAACGATTTCGGAAATTTAATTTTAATCATAATTTCTATATTTTTAATTTTCAGAACTTGGTTTTAATCCGAATATAACATATTTATATGTTTTTGGAATCAGAACATGATGAAGAATAAAATAAAAGTAATTTTGGATCGTTTTATTAAAAAATAATTTTAATTACAATTTTCAGGTTTTTGATGACCAAAGTCATTAATCAAATTGTAAGCCTCCATGCTGAAATGCATTAGCAAAGTCCGGCCTTTGTCGAAGATTGCTTGGCCAAAATTTCAATCAATTTGATTGAAAATTGAGGGTGTGACAGTGCCGCCTCAACTTTTACAAAAAGCCGGATATGACGTCATAAAATACATTTATCGAAAAAAAGAAACAAAACGTCCGGGGATATCATACCCTGGAGTTCTCATGTCAAATTTCATAAAGATCGGTCCAGTAGTTTACTCTGAATCGCTCTACACACACACACGCAGAGACAGATAGACACACACACACACACCCACACACACACACACACACACACACACACACGCACAGACACACACACACACATACACCGCGACCCTCGTCTCGATTCCCCCTCTATGTTAAAACATTTAGTCAAAACTTGACTAAATGTAAAAAGCAGACGCAACACGGAAAAAAAGAAAAATAATTCACGGACTGAATTTCTTCTTTTTTTTAGGCAGCCGGGAGGGGGGTGGGGAGGGGGGCGGAACCCCCCTAACACCCCCCCCCTAATCCGCCCCTGGATTATATGTTGCATATTGCAACTGAAACAATCAGCTTTGCTGATTTAACCACAACATACACCATGCAGTTCTCTGAAACTTTTTCAAACCTTTAACTTTAATTTCAACCCCGTCGCGATATAACCTTGAACGGTTGAAAACGACGTTAAACACCAAATAAATAAAGAAAGAAAAATTTCTTGAAAGTAAAACTCTTCCAATCTTGTGAAAATCTTGACAAGCCTTGGGAAACATGACTGGTCAATAAAATACCGTGTAGGGTGAACCATTTTGCTTGGAAACCACGATTTGGAGGACGCTTTTTACATTTAGTCAAGTTTTGTGTGTGTGTAGAGCGATTCAGACTAAACTACTGAACCGATCTTTATGACATTTGACATGAGAGTTCCTGGGAATTATATCCCCGGACGTTTTTTTTTCTCATTTTTTCGATAGATACCTTTGATGACGTCATATCCGGCTTTTTGTAAAAGTTGAGGTGGCACTGTCACACCCTTAATTTTTTTAATCAAATTGTGGCAAAGCAATCTTCGACAAAGGCCGGACTTTGGTATTGCATTTCAGCTTGGTGGCTTAAAAAATAATTAATGAATTTGGTCATTAATAATCGGAAACTTGTCCTTAAAATGTTATTTTTTTAAACGATCCAAAAACAATTTCATCTTATTCTTCGTCATTTTTGATTCCAAAAACATATTCATATGTTATATTTGGATTACAAACAAGCTCTGAAAATTAAAAATATGAAAATTATGATTAAAATTATTTTTCCGAAATCGATTTTGAAACAATTTCATCTTATTCCTTGTCGGTCCCTGATTAAAAAAAACCATATAGAGATGATATGTTTGGATTAAAAAAAACAACCTCAGTACGCTAAAAAGAATAGAGATACAGAAACGCGTGTTATCCTCCTCATCGCGACCATTACCGCACTATTCTTCATGGCTTGTCGATTTCACTGCCTTTGCCACGAGCGGTGGACTGACGAAACTACGAGTATGCGGTCTTGGTGAAAAAATGCAGTGCGTTCAGTTTCATTCTGTGAGTTCGACAGCTTGACTTAATGTTGTTATTTCGCCTTACGCCACTTGTTTTCTCCTCTCTGTGTCTCTGTCTGTATCTCTTTCTGTATGTCTGTCTGTCTGCATCTTTGAGTCTTGGAGACTTGAGTCTTGAGTCTTGAGTTTGTCATATGTGTCTGTCAGTGTCCCTGTCTCTATCTGTCACTCATTCTCTCTCTCTCTCTCTCTCTCTCTCTCTCTCTCTCTCTCTCTCTCTCTCTCTCTCTCAGTCTCTCTCTCTCTCTTTCTCTCTCTTTCACACACCCCTACCATCCCCCATCCCTCCCCACCTCTTTCCCCACCCTATTCCCCCCCCCCCATCACCACCCCACCCCTTCGACCTCACGCCCCTCCCCCTTCCCACCTAGTCATCATGCAACATACATCGTTACCATCGAGGAAAAAAAAAAGAGATAAGTAAGCTTATAACCCTCGCAAGGAAAACCACGGCCGTACGTGTTTTGCCATACACAAATAGCTCGTTTCCCTTCAAAAAGCCCATACGTAGAGGTTACACGCCGAGTCTCAGTGATTATTAAAAATAATGGTCGAAGTTAGCGGATCATGAAAAATGCGAGCTTTAGCTAGCTTTTTCATGACCGCGAACTGAGACCATTATTTTTTATAATCACTGAGACGAGGTGTGTAACCTCTTTATTCCTCCTTTCTTCAGTTATTCAAAGAAAAGAGGAGTTTTTTTGCGAAAGTTTGATCGAATCCTATTCACTCAACCAGTCAACCTGCGCAGGCGATCGATTAATGCGCGGTTGTATAGTTCCGTGCAAATCATTCCATTCTGTTAACACTTCTTGTCAGTTTTCCTATTTTGGACTAAAATCAAGTACACAGATATGCTGTTATTCTGCTGTGGCGGCAAAGGCAGATATTGTGTGTTCTGTATATGTTTTGGTATCGCTTAGGATAATGTTCTTTCGTCAAATGGGACTAGCAGACGAACTTTTGCACCCGTGTTCCAACGTTAAAAACTGTATGAAGTTCAGTTTTCTGGGGAAAATAGTGTATGAAACCGCTTTATGTTGTTTAAATTGATGAGATGTGTGCATTTGGTTGCGTGTGATCTGTTTATTAAATGAAATATTGTTGAAAACTGACCGTCGGATTGCAGTCTGTTGTCGAAGAAACTGAGTGAAAAGAAGGGGAACTACTCTTGTCGCTAGACAAAGTATGAGTTACTTGCCTTGCGGGAAATTGCTTGTGATGAACGTTTGAGCACGGCAAATCTAGATTCAGAAAACAACCGAACTCATGGATTTTATATGAAGATTCATGTGTTCAGGCCTGTAGTTGTTAATTTAAATGCGGTATGTTTGTATTGTTTGCTCCAGAGATGTATACTTCGTACGTTAGAGCGTTCGGAACTTTTCAGTCGCAAAAAGTAGTACCGAAACAGAACAACTTCTCAACCCATTGCACTATCGAGGATTCAGGCTGTTGCTGGGTCGTTATTTGTTTGGTTGCTGGGTCATTATCGAAAAATAACTACCCCTACAAGTTTACAGAGGTAAAGAAGCAGAGGGGGGAATAAATTGGAACAGAGAGTAGAAAAAGAAGCCTAAAAGTAGTCAAGGTGAACCGCAGTTCAAGCATTACCTGGCCTAATTGGCAACATTGCAGCGGCGTTTACGAGCTAATCCGTCATAATCCGTGCACAGCGATTAAGGCGAGAGTCGAAAACGGGTGTGCACTGAGCACACACTACACCTGTGAAAAAGAGGGATATGGAGACGTGCTTTTCTTGTTGCCATTAACACTGGAGTGGCTACAGCCCTATGTGATGGGGCTGATCCCTTTCATAGTCCGCGTCAAGTCATGCACTTTTCGCATCACTGCCCTTCGTTTCATTTCCCGCGTTGGCACTGTCGCTCAATAATTGCTTATCAGCTGACACTGTCCCCTCCGCCAAATAAACCACAACGTGGAATGCGATTTTAATCACGGTCTGTTTAAAAAAAAATTGTTTTAACATTTAGTCAAGTTTTGACTAATTGTTTTAACATAGAGGGGGAATCTTTGACGAAGGTCGGAGTTTGGTATTGCATTTTAGCTTGGTGGCTCAAAAAATAATAAATGAGTTTGGTCATTAAAAATCGGAAACTTGTAATTAAAATTATTTTTTTATTAAACGATCCAAAAATAATTTCATCTTATTTTTCGTCATTTTCTGATTCCAAAAACATATACATATGTTATATTTGGATTACAAACAAGCTCTGAAAATTAAAAATATGAAAATTATGATTAAAATTAATTTTCCGAAATCGATTTTGAAACAATTTCATCTTATTCCTTGTCGGTCCCTGATTCCAAAAAACATATAGATATGATATGTTTGGATTAAAAACAAACTCAGTACGCTAAAAAGAATAGAGATACAGAAACGCGTGTTATCCTCCTCAGCGCGACCACTACCGCAGTATTCTGCATGGCTTGTCAATTTCACTGCCTTTGCCACGAGCGGTGGACTGACGAAACTACGAGTATGCGGTCTTGGTGAAAAAATGCAGTGCGTTCAGTTTCATTCTGTGAGTTCGACAGCTTGACTTAATGTTGTTATTTCGCCTTACGCCACTTGTTTTCTCCTCTCTGTGTCTCTGTCTGTGTATCTCTTTCTGTATGTCTGTCTGTCTGCATCTTTGAGTCTTGGAGACTTGAGTCTTGAGTCTTGAGTTTGTCATATGTGTCTGTCAGTGTCCCTGTCTCTATCTGTCACTCATTCTCTCTCTCTCTCTCTCTCTCTCTCTCTCTCTCTCTCTCTCTCTCTCTCAGTCTCTCTCTCTCTCTTTCTCTCTCTTTCACACACCCCTACCATCCCCCATCCCTCCCCACCTCTTTCCCCACCCTATTCCCCCCCCCATCACCACCCCACCCCTTCGACCTCACGCCCCTCCCCCCTTCCCACCTAGTCATCATGCAACATACATCGTTACCATCGAGGAAAAAAAAAAAGAGATAAGTAAGCTTATAACCCTCGCAAGGAAAACCACGGCCGTACGTGTTTTGCCATACACAAATAGCTCGTTTCCCTTCAAAAAGCCCATACGTAGAGGTTACACGCCGAGTCTCAGTGATTATTAAAAATAATGGTCGAAGTTAGCGGATCATGAAAAATGCGAGCTTTAGCTAGCTTTTTCATGACCGCGAACTGAGACCATTATTTTTTATAATCACTGAGACGAGGTGTGTAACCTCTTTATTCCTCCTTTCTTCAGTTATTCAAAGAAAAGAGGAGTTTTTTTGCGAAAGTTTGATCGAATCCTATTCACTCAACCAGTCAACCTGCGCAGGCGATCGATTAATGCGCGGTTGTATAGTTCCGTGCAAATCATTCCATTCTGTTAACACTTCTTGTCAGTTTTCCTATTTTGGACTAAAATCAAGTACACAGATATGCTGTTATTCTGCTGTGGCGGCAAAGGCAGATATTGTGTGTTCTGTATATGTTTTGGTATCGCTTAGGATAATGTTCTTTCGTCAAATGGGACTAGCAGACGAACTTTTGCACCCGTGTTCCAACGTTAAAAACTGTATGAAGTTCAGTTTTCTGGGGAAAATAGTGTATGAAACCGCTTTATGTTGTTTAAATTGATGAGATGTGTGCATTTGGTTGCGTGTGATCTGTTTATTAAATGAAATATTGTTGAAAACTGACCGTCGGATTGCAGTCTGTTGTCGAAGAAACTGAGTGAAAAGAAGGGGAACTACTCTTGTCGCTAGACAAAGTATGAGTTACTTGCCTTGCGGGAAATTGCTTGTGATGAACGTTTGAGCACGGCAAATCTAGATTCAGAAAACAACCGAACTCATGGATTTTATATGAAGATTCATGTGTTCAGGCCTGTAGTTGTTAATTTAAATGCGGTATGTTTGTATTGTTTGCTCCAGAGATGTATACTTCGTACGTTAGAGCGTTCGGAACTTTTCAGTCGCAAAAAGTAGTACCGAAACAGAACAACTTCTCAACCCATTGCACTATCGAGGATTCAGGCTGTTGCTGGGTCGTTATTTGTTTGGTTGCTGGGTCATTATCGAAAAATAACTACCCCTACAAGTTTACAGAGGTAAAGAAGCAGAGGGGGGAATAAATTGGAACAGAGAGTAGAAAAAGAAGCCTAAAAGTAGTCAAGGTGAACCGCAGTTCAAGCATTACCTGGCCTAATTGGCAACATTGCAGCGGCGTTTACGAGCTAATCCGTCATAATCCGTGCACAGCGATTAAGGCGAGAGTCGAAAACGGGTGTGCACTGAGCACACACTACACCTGTGAAAAAGAGGGATATGGAGACGTGCTTTTCTTGTTGCCATTAACACTGGAGTGGCTACAGCCCTATGTGATGGGGCTGATCCCTTTCATAGTCCGCGTCAAGTCATGCACTTTTCGCATCACTGCCCTTCGTTTCATTTCCCGCGTTGGCACTGTCGCTCAATAATTGCTTATCAGCTGACACTGTCCCCTCCGCCAAATAAACCACAACGTGGAATGCGATTTTAATCACGGTCTGTTTAAAAAAATTTTTTTTTAACATTTAGTCAAGTTTTGACTAATTGTTTTAACATAGAGGGGGAATCTTTGACGAAGGTCGGAGTTTGGTATTGCATTTTAGCTTGGTGGCTCAAAAAATAATAAATGAGTTTGGTCATTAAAAATCGGAAACTTGTAATTAAAATTATTTTTTTATTAAACGATCCAAAAATAATTTCATCTTATTTTTCGTCATTTTCTGATTCCAAAAACATATACATATGTTATATTTGGATTACAAACAAGCTCTGAAAATTAAAAATATGAAAATTATGATTAAAATTAATTTTCCGAAATCGATTTTGAAACAATTTCATCTTATTCCTTGTCGGTCCCTGATTCCAAAAAACATATAGATATGATATGTTTGGATTAAAAACAAACTCAGTACGCTAAAAAGAATAGAGATACAGAAACGCGTGTTATCCTCCTCAGCGCGACCACTACCGCAGTATTCTGCATGGCTTGTCAATTTCACTGCCTTTGCCACGAGCGGTGGACTGACGAAACTACGAGTATGCGGTCTTGGTGAAAAAATGCAGTGCGTTCAGTTTCATTCTGTGAGTTCGACAGCTTGACTTAATGTTGTTATTTCGCCTTACGCCACTTGTTTTCTCCTCTCTGTGTCTCTGTCTGTGTATCTCTTTCTGTATGTCTGTCTGTCTGCATCTTTGAGTCTTGGAGACTTGAGTCTTGAGTCTTGAGTTTGTCATATGTGTCTGTCAGTGTCCCTGTCTCTATCTGTCACTCATTCTCTCTCTCTCTCTCTCTCTCTCTCTCTCTCTCTCTCTCTCTCTCTCTCTCTCTCTCAGTCTCTCTCTCTCTCTTTCTCTCTCTTTCACACACCCCTACCATCCCCCATCCCTCCCCACCTCTTTCCCCACCCTATTCCCCCCCCCCCATCACCACCCCACCCCTTCGACCTCACGCCCCTCCCCCTTCCCACCTAGTCATCATGCAACATACATCGTTACCATCGAGGACAAAAAAAGAGATAAGTAAGCTTATAACCCTCGCAAGGAAAACCACGGCCGTACGTGTTTTGCCATACACAAATAGCTCGTTTCCCTTCAAAAAGCCCATACGTAGAGGTTACACTCCGAGTCTCAGTGATTATTAAAAATAATGGTCGAAGTTAGCGGATCATGAAAAATGCGAGCTTTAGCTAGCTTTTTCATGACCGCGAACTGAGACCATTATTTTTTATAATCACTGAGACGAGGTGTGTAACCTCTTTATTCCTCCTTTCTTCAGTTATTCAAAGAAAAGAGGAGTTTTTTTGCGAAAGTTTGATCGAATCCTATTCACTCAACCAGTCAACCTGCGCAGGCGATCGATTAATGCGCGGTTGTATAGTTCCGTGCAAATCATTCCATTCTGTTAACACTTCTTGTCAGTTTTCCTATTTTGGACTAAAATCAAGTACACAGATATGCTGTTATTCTGCTGTGGCGGCAAAGGCAGATATTGTGTGTTCTGTATATGTTTTGGTATCGCTTAGGATAATGTTCTTTCGTCAAATGGGACTAGCAGACGAACTTTTGCACCCGTGTTCCAACGTTAAAAACTGTATGAAGTTCAGTTTTCTGGGGAAAATAGTGTATGAAACCGCTTTATGTTGTTTAAATTGATGAGATGTGTGCATTTGGTTGCGTGTGATCTGTTTATTAAATGAAATATTGTTGAAAACTGACCGTCGGATTGCAGTCTGTTGTCGAAGAAACTGAGTGAA
This sequence comes from Littorina saxatilis, assembly GCF_037325665.1. Lineage (NCBI taxonomy): Eukaryota > Metazoa > Mollusca > Gastropoda > Littorinimorpha > Littorinidae > Littorina > Littorina saxatilis. The sequence goes on from NC_090252.1 coordinate 38,170,955, forward strand.
AAGAAGGGGAACTACTCTTGTCGCTAGACAAAGTATGAGTTACTTGCCTTGCGGGAAATTGCTTGTGATGAACGTTTGAGCACGGCAAATCTAGATTCAGAAAACAACCGAACTCATGGATTTTATATGAAGATTCATGTGTTCAGGCCTGTAGTTGTTAATTTAAATGCGGTATGTTTGTATTGTTTGCTCCAGAGATGTATACTTCGTACGTTAGAGCGTTCGGAACTTTTCAGTCGCAAAAAGTAGTACCGAAACAGAACAACTTCTCAACCCATTGCACTATCGAGGATTCAGGCTGTTGCTGGGTCGTTATTTGTTTGGTTGCTGGGTCATTATCGAAAAATAACTACCCCTACAAGTTTACAGAGGTAAAGAAGCAGAGGGGGGAATAAATTGGAACAGAGAGTAGAAAAAGAAGCCTAAAAGTAGTCAAGGTGAACCGCAGTTCAAGCATTACCTGGCCTAATTGGCAACATTGCAGCGGCGTTTACGAGCTAATCCGTCATAATCCGTGCACAGCGATTAAGGCGAGAGTCGAAAACGGGTGTGCACTGAGCACACACTACACCTGTGAAAAAGAGGGATATGGAGACGTGCTTTTCTTGTTGCCATTAACACTGGAGTGGCTACAGCCCTATGTGATGGGGCTGATCCCTTTCATAGTCCGCGTCAAGTCATGCACTTTTCGCATCACTGCCCTTCGTTTCATTTCCCGCGTTGGCACTGTCGCTCAATAATTGCTTATCAGCTGACACTGTCCCCTCCGCCAAATAAACCACAACGTGGAATGCGATTTTAATCACGGTCTGTTTAAAAAAAAATTGTTTTAACATTTAGTCAAGTTTTGACTAATTGTTTTAACATAGAGGGGGAATCTTTGACGAAGGTCGGAGTTTGGTATTGCATTTTAGCTTGGTGGCTCAAAAAATAATAAATGAGTTTGGTCATTAAAAATCGGAAACTTGTAATTAAAATTATTTTTTTATTAAACGATCCAAAAATAATTTCATCTTATTTTTCGTCATTTTCTGATTCCAAAAACATATACATATGTTATATTTGGATTACAAACAAGCTCTGAAAATTAAAAATATGAAAATTATGATTAAAATTAATTTTCCGAAATCGATTTAGAAACAATTTTATCTTATTCCTTGTCGGTCTCTGATTCCAAAAACAAACTCAGTACGCTAAAGAGAATAGAGATACAGAAAAGCGTGTTATCCTGCTCAGCGCGTCCATTACTGAACTATTCTGGCTTGTCGGTTTCACTGCCTTTGCCACGAGCGGTGGACTGACGAAACTACGAGTATGTGGTGAAAAAATGCAGTGCGTTCGACAGCTTGACTAAATGTTGTTATTTCGCCTTACGCGACTTGTTATTCTCTAGCTCAGCAGATTGCGATTCGCGGTGACTATCGTCTGCTTCGATCGACCCGACAACACTACCACCACTCACACTGACATTGTCCACATTTGCGGTGTTCCTGTCATTTTGTCAGGAATCACTTACATGGGTGAATGGTAGCAAACCTTAGCCAATTTAGGTTTTTTTCTTTTTTGGTTGCGACATGATGTTCAAATCCAAATCGAAAGCACTGACTGACTGATAAACTATCGCGAACCGGCGAACGCAAACGCTGAGAGTGTGGTTTCCCTTGTCCAAGGGAAACCACTCTTGCATCTATAATTTTCGTTAATGGCTTCTGTTTAAAACATTGATGTTTCGTTTTTGGTATTCGCGAAGGAAATAAACGTCAGTCAGTTGACTAAGGACATCGGCAGCAGTTTTAGCAATCAAAGCCCGACCAATACAAAAAAATGGACAAACTTTGGCCGATTCAGGCGAATACTCTTCGGACATTTGGCCGATATAGGGACATGAAAGTTTCGGCCAAATTAAAAAAAATCGGCGATTGGCTGAAGGGCCGACCCAAACGACACCCCTGTATGTAGTTACAGTTTTTGTCATTGTTTGAATATTTTGATATGTTAACATTGTGAATATAAATTATATGTGTGTATGTTCGGAAGATATATATGTAAGGTATTGAATAACACACTTATTGTTGTTTATTTCTCTGTTTGGATTGTAATTTCTGCATGTGAAGGAATGAATATACGTGAGTTATATGTGAGTCAGATGTGTGTTTGACGCGTTGCATCAAGCAGGAATTGAACACATTACAGTCAAATGTGACCCTCCGCCACAGAATGAGTCGGATGTCACCCCGCAGGGTTCTGCGTTAGGCCTAATATACGCCCGGGGGGTGTAAGGTATCAGTGTGAGGATCACCTTAGTCACAGACTTATAACTCAAACAGTTTTCGCTCTTTTCTAAAACGGTTTTCACCACTGGATAGAGCTTCAAAATCTCTTGAAGAAAGTGTAAAAATATAAAAATCATGCAAAGGTGACATGCGACTCATTCCGTGGTGGAGGGTCACAAAATAAGTGCATTTTTTGTTTGCCCCCAGGTGACTGTAGTGGTTGTAACCGTTCTTCTGATGGCACTGTGCGCTCACCTACTGGCCGTCTTCACCATCCAGCGAACCCAAGAGGACGACAACACCACATCCTCCTCTTGCACCTACGTTGACGATGAAGACCTCGTATACTACGATGAAATCGTCTTCAACTGGATCGATCTGCTCTTCTCTTCCTTAATTCCAGCCGTTCTTATCTTCGTGGGCAACGCGGTCCTCGTGTTGACGGTCGTTCGATCCACTCACAGGGCTCGCCGCCTCTCCGCCGGGCAGCGCAACTCTCAAGCCAAACGAGAGAAAACAGCGTCATCGCTGACCCTGACCTTGATCGGGGTATCGGTGACTTACTTAGTCCTGACGCTACCGGTGTGCGTGGTTGTCCTTGTCAGGTTAAACGTGGACTGGGCTAACCAGGACGTGCATTTCGAGGCCCGTTTTGAGCTGTTGTGGGCGGTCAGCGTCATAATGTGGTACAGCAACTCGGCCGTCAATTTCTACATCTACTGCCTGACTGGAGCCAAGTTCAGGAAGAAGTGCCTGCGTCTGCTGTGCTGCTGTATCGCTCGTGCGACCCGCTCGTCTTCTTCATCTGGTGTCTCCGGTGTCTCTGTCTCTGTGTCCATGTCGTCCGGTGGAATGCCCGTCACTGGTGACACAGCTAGCGAGAGTCGAAGAAACAATGTTGACCAATTTTAACTTTCGCCAGACTGCGCCTTTAACTACACGCGGAAGACGGCGTGGGTCCGTGTAGATCGACCCATGATTCTCAAAGAAGCAAAACCGTGCATATACCCCTTCACCAACGGTGTGGGTCCACTTGGACCCATGACTCTCAAAGAAGAAAAACTTATGTTTACCCCTTCGTAGACGGTGTGGATCCACTTGGACCCATGACTCTCAAAGAAGCAAAACTTATGTTTATCCCGTCGTAGACAGTGTGGGTCCACTTGGACCCATGACTCTCAAAGAAGAAAAACTTATGTTTACCCCTTCGTAGACGGTGTGGATCCACTTGGACCCATGACTCTCAAAGAAGCAAAACTTATGTTTATCCCTTCGCAGACGGTGTGGGTCCACTTGGACCCACATCATTTTTACAGTGACAAGTACCGGAATTGACCGGTTTGCTTTTTTTTGTTTTTGTTTTGTTGTTGACCTAGTTTAATATAATTTTAAGAAAAGAAAGTATTTTGGGTGCCTCAAGCATTTTTTAAATTGCACAGAAAAATTCCAATTAGTTAATGAGATATCGGCATTTAAAGACCCTTCTAATTCTGGGTCCATATAGACCCACAACGTCCGGCGAAGGTTAAAGGCGCACTCCTTCTCGTGAACTTGTTCGGTTCACCATCACAGATCTGACCCGATGTAGCGCGTTCAGCTTTCCCCTGCGTTCAGCTTTCCCCTGCGTTCAGCTTTCCCCTGCGTTCAGCTTTCTGATTCGGCCTAGTTGATCTTGTATAAACTCCGCACTGAAAAGACCCCCTCCCTTCCATAGTACTGATGATCGAGCTAAGGTACTTTACATTCATTAGGTCAAATTCGTTCAACCAACATTTGTTTTATTTAAACTTGGACATTTGCTTCATGCTCAAATCCTTCCCTTCTCATTCAAGGGACGTATTCAATCGTTGCACGCTTTCCAACAAATCGAACTTTGGGGTGAAATCTATTCAAATTCACAACTAATTCCCTTCGCTTGCACTAAGCTGCCATGCCTTTTTCTGTTAAATAAGAGTACTTCTTTAATTTGACAAGACAAAAACTACATTTCAGTCTCGGGTATATATCGAATCAGAAAGCTGAACGCAGGGGAAAGCTGAACGCGTTACACCGGCTTAGCCTTGGGATAAGATCATCCTTTTGCTTAGTAATGTGACGGAGTGATGCAGTAGTCCCCCTTTGTCACAGGCAGTTGCTCTGCATTAATGAAGTTGTCTCCCTGCCAAAGCGTAAGCTCATTTTAGCAGCTCGACGTTTTTGGTACGTTGGAAGACAGCACCACAATAACATATGGAGTAGCTGTTTGTGACGGGGTCTGGCTGCTGTTGTCACCTTGTATGCTCTTGGGAAGCTTTGCGTGCCCATGTCCGTTGTTAACGGGCTATTAACTTAGCTCCAAAATTCTCAATCGGGGCCCGGCAGTTGGTAAAGAACTCGACTTGTGATCGGAAGGCCGCAAGGTTCGAATTCGGGCCGGGACGGACACGGGTCAACTTTATGTGCAGACCCAGAGACGGAAGCCATGTCCCACCCCCGTGTCACCACAATGGCACGTAAAAGACCTTGGTCATTCTGCCATAAGTGCAGGTGGCTGAATACACCTAAACACGCAGACACCTGGGTAGCGCGTCTCCGTTACTGCTAGCTTTCCACTGGGAGGAAGCGACCCGCATTTCTCAGCGATGGGACAATAAAGTAATGACAATAAAAAAAAATCTCAATCAAACGACTGGCCTTTGACTCCAAAGGTGATTGTTGTGCTTCGTGCACTCGGTTTACAGTTAGATACCGATGAACAGGGGCGGACGCCTTACCACTAGGCCAACCGTGCCGGTATCATATAGTATGGTTAGAAGGAAGACATGTCGCATAGGAATGGCAGTTTGTTTGTTTGTTCGTTCATGGGCTGAAACTCCCACGGCTTTTACGTGTATGACCGTTTTTACCCCGCCATTTAGGCAGCCATACGCCGCTTTCGGAGGAAGCATGCTGGGTATGTTCGTGTTTCTATAACCCACCGAACTCTGACATGGATTACAGGATCTTTTTTGTGCGCACTTGGTCTTGTGCTTGCGTGTACACACGGGGGTGTTCGGACACCGAGGAGAGTCTGCACACAAAGTTGACTCTGAGAAATAAATCTCTCGCCAAAACGTGGGGACGAACTCACGCTGACAGCGGCCAACTGGATACAAATCCAGCGCGCTACCGACTGAGCTACATCCCCGCCGGAATGGCAGTAAAAACTGTACAAAAATGATACTGATTAAACAATTAACTCTTCCCCCGGCTTTAAGCCTGTCCCTAATTGAGCCCGAAGTCGACTTCGCGAAGTCTTTTGACCTAAAACTCCGTGCTAAAGCTCCGTGCTAAAGCTTCGTGCTATAAAGCTCAATGCGGCCAGCTCCGCGAAGTATGCTTCGCGTAGTCGACTTCGCCCAGTTAAGGACAGGCTTTACAGACAGAAACAACAACACAATTCAGACAGAAAATGTGGGTTTTTTTTTTTTTTTTTTTTTTTTTTTTTTACAGCAGAGGGGGGTGGGGGGTTCCGGAACCTCTGTAACCCCCCCACACACACACACACAGCTAATCCGCCCCTGGATCACCGCTTTGTCAACCGACTGCGGTTGTCCGATAGCAGTTGTCCAACCATGTTTGTCCAAACGCAGCAGTGCAACCTGGCAAACGCCTGTGCGAAGAAGTACAGTCGGCAGACTGGAATCTTTTTCATGAAACCCGATTTTGTCGGATTACTGCATTTCGTTCGTTCATCTAAAGGTGATCGAATGCCGCGTTTCTAGCTTATTGTATGGACCTAACCCCAGGTTTTTGAAAGGACAAATGACTTTTTTTTATATATTTTTTTTTAATATACTCACAAACACAAACATATATTCATTTGACAAACTTGTCGGTAACAATAGAAGCGTATTAAAATATAAACAGGACAAGAACAACACATTCTACATAGAATGAACATTTTAGGGTGAGCGAGAGAAAAAGGGAGACACACCCACACCCACACACACACACACATTACACAAACGTGCGCAAGTTTACGTCATAAGTATAAGTTACAGGGGCGGATCAGTTGCTTTGTAAGGGGGGGGGGGGGTGCACTTTGAATCGAAAGTGAATGTGAAGGGCGCGAAGCGCCCGAATTTGCTAGGGGGGTCCGGGGGCATGCTCCCCCGGAAAATTTTTTTTGCCCAAAGAAGCAAAATGGTGCCATTTGAACTTAGAAATGGTCATAGAATTAGCATAGAAAAATCTTTTTTTTTCTTTTTTTTTTTTTGGGGGGGGGGGGCACGTGCCCCCTGTGCCCCCCCCCCCCTCGTCCGCCCCTGAGTTACAGCTCCGTCCATCCATGGTATCGCCTGATATTTTGTCGAGACTGGGTCAATGAATATGATGACGTCACTCGAGGCTCTGCGTTCATGGTCGGAATCAAGAGGTCAAATTTGCGTGGCTCCCAATCATTTCATAAAAGATTTCCATTTTCTTGTTTCTGCGGCTGCGCAAGTTATTTTGCCTAGGTCATGGCCGAACTTTAGGCCTACGGAGAAATATCGCTGGATATTTTCTCCCTAGATTAACAGAGACAAAGAAGGGAAGCCATGCTGTATTGCAAAATATATCACCAGAGTATCATCATTTGAAACTTTCTGAAGGAATACGTTTATCTTTTATTGGACATGGCAGATTGTGGACACTTTGAGACAGTGGTTTCATATCATTCAACATGAATACTTTTTTGTTGATAGAGTACGATCACTTTTACCTTTTTGATGCCATTTTTTTCAAAATGAGGGTAATGGTATGTTTTGCAGTTCCCTTACTGGCTCGTGCTTGGACAGCGGGATAAGTCTATTGTGAAAACCGTGTTCATACAAACCAAGGGAGAGCAATCAGTACGTGCCCTGTTGTGCTCCCGTAGTTCGCCATATTTGTTCCCCCTGTTTGTAAGAAATGCGTGTTTTTAAATGTGTCCTTAGCAAACACACACAGTACGGTGTTCCACAAGGATCAGTGTTGTGGCCTGTTTTATTTAGTCTATACACTCAACCAATGTCAAGCATCATGAAAGAACAAAGCTGTGATTACCACACGTTTGCTGACGATACGCAGCTCAGAGGTTCTGAAATACCAGAAAAAGACAGTATTCTTACAGACACGCATGAGCAGTGTGTAGAGAAAGACATAGATTGGATGCTGTGCAGCAAACTGAAACTGAACGACGATAAGACTGAGGCCCTGAAAGTTGGTACCCGCTCCCAGTGTAGTAGAGCTCCTAGTGCTAGTCTGAGGGTAGGGGGCCATGAAATAGTCTTTACGCCTTACGTTAAAAATCTTGGGGTATATGTTGATTCACAACTTACCATGAGCAGACAAGTGAGTCACATTTGCAGTACATCCTTCCTGGAGATTCGCAGAGTAGCCAAGATCAGGCGTTTTTTGACCAAGAAGGCTGCTACACAGCTCGTCTGTGCACGTGTTACACCTCGCATTGACTACTGCAATTCTCTCTTGGCTGGCATTTCAACTGATCAACTATCTCGCATTCAACGAGTTCAGAACAGTGCAGCTAAGGTAATACTCCGAAAGAAGCGCAGGGATCATGTTACACCACTGCTGAATCATCTCCACTGGCTTCCAGTGCAACAGAGAATACAGTACAAGCTGGGCACTCTCGCTTTCAACTTCTTTCGTGGCACCCTCCCTCCTTACTTGTCATCAAAACTGACAAAGTACTCTCCAACTAGGTCCCTCAGGTCCTCATCCCAGCTGCTCCTCACAGTCCCTAGAACTAAACTAAAATCAGCTGGACAAAGATCCTTCCGATTCCAAGTCCCTACACTCTGGAACTCACTTCCCCTAGCAGTCCGCCAGTCTCCTTCACTACCATCATTTAAGATTAAACTGAAGACTCACCTGTACAAATCTGCCTTTTACTAAAATGAACAAAGGAATTAGGACATTGAAGCTGTGATGTAATGCGTGCATGTGACTTGTGAGTGAATGTGCTGAATGATAAGTTTGTTTGTTGACTGGTTGTTTTTACATTTAGTCAAGTTATGACTAAATGTTTTAACATAGAGGGGGGAATCGAGACGAGGGTCGTGGTGTATGTATATGTATGTGTGTGTGTGTGTGTGTGTGTGTGTGTGTGTGTGTGTGTGTGTGTGTCTGTGTGTGTGTGTGTGTGTGTGTGTGTGTCTGTCTGTGCGTGTGTGTGTGTAGAGCGATTCAGACCGAACTACTGGACCGATCTTTATGAAATTTGACATGAGAGTTCCTGGGAATTTTTTTCTTTTTTTCGGTAAATCCTTTTGATGACGTCATATCCGGCTTTTTGTAAAAGTTGAGGCGGCACTGTCACACCCTCATTTTTCAATTAAATTGATTGAAATTTTGGCAAAGCTTAGTGGCTTAAAAACTAATGAGTCAGTTTGGTCATTATTAATCGGAAAATTGTAATTACTCTTCGTCATTTTATTATTCCAAAAACATATACATATGTTATATTTGGATTAAAAACAAGCTCTGAAAATTAAAAATATAAAAATCTTGATATAAATTAAATTTCCGAAATCGATTTAAAAACAATTTCATCTTATTACTTGTCGGTTCCTGATTCCAAAAACATATAGATATGATATGTTTGGATTAAAAACACGCTCAGAAAGTTAAAACGAAGAGAGGCACAGAAAAGCGTGCTATGCAGTACAGCGAAACCACTACCGCGCTAAACAGGCTCGTCAGTTTCACTCCGATTTGCACAAGCGGCGGACTACGGTCATTGTAAAAAAAAATGCAGTGCGTTCAGTTTCATTCTGTGAGTTCCACAGCTTGACTAAATGTAGTAATTTCGCCTTACGCGACTTGTTAAACCTTCCAGAGGATCATATGTGTATCTGGTTTTTACATTTAGTCAAGTTTTGACTAAATGTTTTAACGTAGAGGGGGGAATCGAGACGAGGGTTGTGGTGTATGTGTGTGTGTGTGTGTTTGTGTGTGTGTGTGTGTGTGTGTCTGTGTGTGTGTCTGTGTGTCTGTCTGTATGTGTGTCTGTTTGTCTGTCTGTGTGTGTGTAGAGCGATTCAGACCAAAACTACTGGACCGATCTTTTTATATTTAGTCAAGTTTTGACTAAATATTTTAACATCGAGGGGGAATCGAAACGAGGGTCGTGGTGTATGTGCGTGTGTGCGTGTGTGCGTGTGTGTGTGTGTGTGTGTGTGTGTGTGTGTGTAGAGCGATTCAGACTAAACTACTAGACCGATCTTTATGAAATTTGACATGAGAGTTCCTGGGTATGAAATCCCCGAACGTTTTTTTCATTTTTTTGATAAATGTCTTTGATGACGTCATATCCGGCTTTTCGTGAAAGTTGAGGCGGCACTGTCACGCCCTCATTTTTCAACCAAATTGGTTCAAATTTTGGTCAAGTAATCTTCGACGAAGCCCGGACTTCGGTATTGCATTTCAGCGTGGTGGCTTAAAAACTAATTAATGACTTTGGTCATTAAAAATCGGAAAATTGTAAAAAAAAATAAAAATTTATAAAACGATCCAAATTTACGTTTATCTTATTCTCCATCATTTGCTGATTCCAAAAACATATAAATATGTTATATTCGGATTAAAAACAAGCTCTGAAAATTAAATATATAAAAATTATTATCAAAATTAAATTGTCCAAATCAATTTAAAAACACTTTCATCTTATTCCTTGTCGGTTCCTGATTCCAAAAACATATAGATATGATATGTTTGGATTAAAAACACGCTCAGAAAGTTAAAACAAAGAGAGGTACAGAAAAGCGTGCTATCCTTCTTAGCGCAACTACTACCCCGCTCTTCTTGTCAATTTCACTGCCTTTGCCATGAGCGGTGGCCTGACGATGCTACGAGTAAAATGGCATTGCGTTCAGTTTCATTCTGTGAGTTCGACAGCTACTTGACTAAATATTGTATTTTCGCCTTACGCGACTTGTTGAAATTTGACATGAGAGTTCCTGGGAATGATATCCCCGGATGTTTTTTATATTTAGTCAAGTTTTGACTAAATATTTTAACATCGAGGGGGAATCGAAACGAGGGTCGTGGTATATGTGCGTGTGTGCGTGTGTGTGTGTGTGTGTGTGTGTGTGTAGAGCGATTTAGACTAAACTACTGGACCGATCTTTATGAAATTTGACATGAGAGTTCCTGGGTATGAAATCCCCGAATTTTTTTTTTCATTTTTTTGATAAATGTCTTTGATGACGTCATATCCGGCTTTTCGTGAAAGTTGAGGCGGCACTGTCACGCCCTCATTTTTCAACCAAATTGGTTGAAATTTTGATCAAGTAATCTTCGACAAAGCCCGGACTTCGGTATTGCATTTGAGCTTGGTGGCTTAAAAATTAATTAATGACTTTGGTCATTAAAAATCTGAAAATTGTAAAAAAAAATAAAAATTTATAAAACGATCCAAATTTACGTTTATCTTATTCTCCATCATTTGCTCTGAAAATTAAATATATAAAAATTATTATCAAAATTAAATTGTCCAAATCAATTTAAAAACACTTTCATCTTATTCCTTGTCGGTTCCTGATTCCAAAAACATATAGATATGATATGTTTGGATTAAAAACACGCTCAGAAAGTTAAAACAAAGAGAGGTACAGAAAAGCGTGATATCCTTCTTAGCGCAACTACTACCCCGCTCTTCTTGTCAATTTCACTGCCTTTGCCATGAGCGGTGGACTGACGATGCTACGAGTATACGGTCTTGCTGAAAAATGGCATTGTGTTCAGTTTCATTCTGTGAGTTCGACAGCTACTTGACTAAATATTGTATTTTCGCCTTACGCGACTTGTTTCTTTTTTTCGATAAATACCTTTGATGACGTCATATCCGGCTTTTTTTTAAAAGTTGAGGCGGCACTGTCACATCCTCATTTTTCAATCAAATTGATTGAAACTTTGGCCCAACAATCTTCGACAAAGGCCGGTGTTTGGTATTGCATTTCAGCTTGGTGGCTTAAAAATTAATTAATGACTTTGGTCATTAAAAATCTAAAAATTGTAAAAAAAATAATAATTTTATAAAACGATCCAAATTTACGTTCATCTTATTTTTCATCATTTTTTGATTCCAAAAACATATAAATATGTTATATTTGGATTAAAAACAAGCTCTAAAAATTAAAAATATAAAAATTATTATTAAAATTAAATTTCCGAAATCGTTTTAAAAACTATTTCATCTTATTCCTTGTCGGTTCCTGATTCCAAAAACATATAGATATGATATGTTTGGATTAAAAACACGCTCAGAAAGTTAAAACGAAGAGAGGTAGAGTAAAGCGTGCTATGAAGCACAGCGCAATCGCTACCGCGCCAAACAGGCTCATCACTTTCACTGCCTTTTGCACTAGCGGCGGACTACGTTCAGTTTCATTCTGTGAGTTCCACAGCTTGACTAAATGTAATTATTTCGCCTTACGCGACTTTTTTTTTTTTAAAGTTAGGTATTAGTATTAATGCCTGTATTGTATGATTAATGGAATTCGATGTTTTAATGTGTATTGGGTTTAAAAGTCCTAATGTTTTATTATAATACAGTATGCATGTTGTCAGTAGTTTAATTTGTTGCCCCACAGTCTGTGTTACATCTTCGTTCTGTTTTAGATCTGTACGCTTTTATGTAAGTTCTGTTTTATTGTCAGACTTTTTATGTGTAACTATGTGTCTATTACTTATCTTGTGTATTATCATCTTTTTAAAAACAATCTTTCTAGATTATCTTATATAACTATAAGTGGTCGTTGTCTATGAATTTTTAAATTTTTTTTAGTAATGCTTGTATGTTATTTCCTACGAGGAAACTGTTTATATGTAAAATGTTGAATTTTAATGTCTAATGTAAAGCGCCATGAGACTGCCATTTGGCGGTGAACAGCGCTATAAAAGAATGTTTTATTATTATTATTATTATTATTATTCTTACACACACACACACACACACACACACACACACACGCAAACACACACCCTCACACGAACGCACACACACACACACACACACACGCACACACACACACACACACACAAAGATAGACACACCTTGAAAAGACAATCCACAAAGAGTAATTACTCTCTCTCCTTACGCCTCTCACCCCCATTCTCTCTCTCTCTCCCTCTCTCTCCCTCTCTCTCTTCCTCTCTTTCTCTCCCTCTCTCTCCCTCCCTCTCTCTCTCCCCCTCTCTCTCTCCCCCCTCTCTCTCTCTCCCCCCCCTCTCTCTCTCTCTCTCTCTCTCTCTCTCTCTGGCTAAATAAAAAAGAAGAAGAAAAGAATGCTTGCATTTGTTTTATTGCCATCATTACAACGCTGTTAAGAAGTGTAGACAAAGCATGCTCAGGTAATTTTGTTGTATGCTCTAGTTGTGTGTCGTACCTTCTTAGATGTGTTGTGCTAAGGAATAAATTAACACTTTGTAAGGTGTTATTATGACGGCGCTCGTGTGTGTGTGCGTGTGTGTGTGTGTGTGTATGTAGTGTGTGTGTGTATGTATTGTATGTGTGTGTGTGTATGAATTTATTGTGTGTGTGTGTGTTTGTGTGTGTGTGTATGCGTGTGTGTGTTTGTGTGTGTGTGTGTATGTGTGTGTGTGTGTGTGTGTGTGTGTGTGAGTGAGTGTGTATGAATGTATTTTGTGTGTGCGTGTGTGTGTGTGTGTGTGTGTGTGTGTGTATCAGTGTCTGTGTGTGTGCGCGCAAGCTTTTATTTAGATTTTTTAAACGCATGTTTTAAGTATTTCAACTCCAATTTAATCTGATACTAATCGAACCATGTACACGACTAATCAATCTTATTTCAAATAACAGTAACAGCATCTTACAATCAGGTTCGGCGGTCACGAAAACAAGTTGACCCAATCACCTTCCTCAACCCAACAACACCAACCAATCAGCATCCTCCACGCGAAGAACACTCAACCAATCAGCACCAGCCGTGCGTCCAGGCTCCACCAGTGATATGAGGCTTGGACATTTTCATGCATTGGTAATATGGCTTTTTCACCTCTTCTTTCTTCAGTTGAGAGTATCGGTCTGTCAGTTGTTTTAGCACAGCCGGGAACTTGTTTGAAACGTCATCGTTTTCCTGGGGGTCAACTGAGAGGTCAAACAACATGTAGTCCGGGCAGGGAACGATGGCGGGTCTCTTGGGTGCCCCCGGTGGTTCCCCTTGCCAACCGGCACACCCGCTGCCAAGACAAGCATGTTTATAATGTAAGCATTGATTTGTGTAAATAACTGTAAACATCATAGCCCTGGTATTACCTTTTCAAACTCAGGAATTTTTGTGTGTAACCAAAACTTAGGGCGTCTGTGTGTGTATGTGTGTGTGTGTGTGTGTGTGTGTGTGTGTGTGTGTGTGTGTGTGTGTCTTTGTGTGTGTTTGGGTCTGTGTGTGTGTGTGTGTGGGTCTGTGTGTGTGTGGGTGTGGGTGTGGGTGTGTTTGTGTGTGTGTGTATGCGTGTGTGTGGTGTGTGTTTGTGTGTGGATGTGTGTGTGTGTGTCTGTGTGTCTGTCTGTGTGTGTGTGTTTGTGTGTGTGTGTGTGTGTGTGTGTGGGTGTGGATGTGCCTTCGTGCGTGCGTGTGACAGACAGATGATGATGATGATGATGATGGAACTTTATTTTTCAAGGATAGAGGTTTAAGGCGACGCCTATTCTTACAACCGGTCCTTACTCCGAATGCAAATGTCTAATAAATGATAAACAAGTAAAACAACATGAAAAATAAACAAATTAAGCGAACGAACCAGCAAACAATCGACAAGTAAGCAAACAAGCAAATTAACACAAACAACAAAATGACAAAGTAAGCAACATACAAATCGAAAGCTAACCATGAAACCGGTTAATTGAGGTTACACATGTAAAGTGATCGACGGTAAAATTCACACGATACCAACGTTTACACTAATGCTTACAATGATTATATGGTGTATATGATGATGATGAAGATGATGATGATGGTGATGATGATGATGATGATGATGATGATGATGATGATGATGATGATGATGATGATGATGATTTGATGATGATAATGATGATGTTGATGATGATGATGGAAAATCGCAACATAAAGAGAGAGAGAGAGAGAGAGAGAGAGAGAGAGAGAGAGAGAGAGAGAGAGAGAGAGAGAGAGAGAGAGAGAGAGAGAGAGAGAGAGAGAGAGAGAGAGAGAGTAAAGCAACATGACAAATAAACAAATTAAACGAACGACCCATCAAACAATCGACAAGTAAGCAAACAAGCAAATAAACACAAACAACAAAATGACAAAGACAGTAAGCAACATACCAATCAAAAGCGAAACATTTAACATGTTAAATGAGGTTACACATGTAAAGTGATCGACGGTAAAATTCACACAATACCAACGTTTACACTAATGCTTACAATGATTATATGGTGTGAATGATGATGATGAAGATGTTTATGATGATAATGATGATAATGATGATGATGATGATGATGATGATGATGATGATGATGATGATGATGATGATGTTGATGATGATGATGGAAAATCGCAACATAAATTCCACATAATACATGTAATAAAGAACATATTTTTGTAATTCATAAAGCTTTGCCAATTGTTGACAGCTACTTGCACATGTTAAGACTAGTAACCATCTAGGTAGACATATAATGATTATGCAGAGCTTGTTTAAAACTCTTTAGTGAGGTTAATCATCTTATTACAGACAGAATGGAGTTCCACACCATAGAGCCAGAGAAGGCTTGACTAGTTTTGAACAAATCAATCCTGGGTATTGGTGGTAGAAAATTGATAGACCCGTACCTTTCGGTGACTCTGTGAAATAGGTCCCGAATAATAGTTGGGCACTTCGCCATGATATACTTTGTACATCATTACAGTCTTATTAAACTGTAACTGTTTAACAGACAGACAGACAGACAGATAGGCAGACAGACAGATAGACAGACAGACAGACACACACACACACACATACAGACACACACGCACGCAGAGACAAACACACACAGGCACACACGCACGCACGCACGCACAGATACACACAAGCAAACACGCACGCACGCACGCATACTTACACACACACCACAATCAACAATCACAACACCCCCCCCCCCCCCCCAGTCCCCCCTCACCACCCCCCACAGTCCCCCCTCAACCAACCCCCCCACAGTCCCCCCTCAACCAACCCTCCCGCGCCACCGCGCCCCATTCTTCCCGCCCAAATCTCTTACCCGTCCAGCTTCTCGTATTTGTCGTAGACCAGCTTGAAGTCCGACGTGGCGTTCATATGCCTGATGGCTCCCATCTCTCCCTCTGTGTCGAGGTTGTACACTATCTCTGTGCGGCCACTGGATACGTTCTGTTGCAACTGCTGCCACGCATTTAATCCGTCCATGTCGTCTGAAAGCAGGTAAAAGGATTTGATGTGGATTTGAAAAAAAACAAAAAACAATTTAGTGTTAGGTGTGCGTTGGTGGCTTTATTTTTCACGTGAGCGCCAGTGAGGTTCCCAAGAACCCTGACCACAAAAACATCCTTTGCCTTAGCGTGCACAGGAACAGTCGTCTTTTCTTCTATTCCGCTTTAGTCCGCTTTAGTTCGCTTTAGTCTTCGGGCAGGTTAGAGACAGGGTGTGAAAGGGGGAATGCAAGCGGAGGCAAAGGGGGGAAGTATGGGTTAGCTAGGAGAAAGTATGGGTTAGCTAGGAGAAAGTATGGGTTAGCTAGGAGAAAGTATGGGTTAGCTAGGAGAAAGTATGGGTTAGCTAGGAGAAAGTATGGGTTAGCTAGGAGAAAGTAGGGGTTAGCTAGGAGAAAGTAGGGGTTAGCTGGGAGAAAGTAGGGGTTAGCTAGGAGAAAGTAGGGGTTAACTAGGAGAAAGTAGGGGTTAGCTAGGAGAAAGTAGGGGTTAGCTAGGAGAAAGTAGGGGTTAGCTAGGAGAAAGTAGGGGTTAGCTAGGAGAAAGTAGGAGTTAGCTAGGAGAAAGTAGGGGTTACCTACTGGAAGGTATAGACTCAAAGGGGGAATGCAGTAGGTAGTTAAGGTAGAAGGTGGGATTGTCGAGTAGGGGGGGGGGGGGGGGGGTGGGATTAGGGTATTACAAGTAGAATTGGAAAGGTAGGGGTTTATTGGCCGGGAAGTAGGTTTGCGGGGGGGGGGGGGGGGGGGGGGGGGGGGCATGATATCCAAAGGGGAAGGCGGTGCTTAACTATAGAAAAGAAAGGGGGTAGGATACATAAGAAGAAGGCGGGGGGGGGGGGGGGGGGGGGCGGGGGCGGGTGTAGACAAGCAATCTTCCGCTAGCAGCAGCAGAAGTAGCAGGACCACCGCCACCAGCAACAACACGTGGTTGCCTGCATGTTCTCCAACCCCCCCCCCCCCCCTACCCACCACCCCTTTATCTCCTTGTATATATTCCTCTGTTTTGATTTAGTTCCCCATCCCCCACAATTTGTTGTTCTGATTTATCATTGTCTTGTCCAGCATCGTGAACATTTCTGTCATTTAGTTTTTGTCACGTAACATAAGCCTTTGCTTGAGTTTGTGTCCTGGTTGCATCTTTCTAATTGTTTCATGTCACGTATTTGGAATACAGTTGTGTTCAAACCAACAACACGAAACAGGAGGATAGCAACTCTTATGGGCAGAATATACATGCGCAGTTTCAGCGGCACAGACGACGCACTGCCTATTATTTATGCCGCGATAGGGATTATGACGAGTACTTGGCCTGTTTTCCTTTCATGCAACTGGTGTAGCGGGCTGGGATAATCTGCATTGTGTCGTTGGTCCCGTTGAAGTTACATAGGTGAGCGGAGCCCCTTACCTCGTACTGTACCCCCGGCAGCACCAACCAGCGTGGGGATAATGTCGACACCGTGCAGCAGACCGTTGTACGCGTAAGGTGACCTGGGCAGGAACTTCTTGCCGTGTATGAACGCTGCTACTCGTGTTCCACCCTGTGAGATATGCATGCATATGTGATGAACCCAGTATCAAGTATGCCCGTGCGCCGACTATTTTCATATGAATTTCTTTTTGTTATGGTGTATCACCCTATTTATGGACTGAGGCCTAAAAGCATTGTTCCTGAGTCATGAGTCCCTGTGAACATCGAACAGGACGAATGCTATGGGTAATGTTTTCTTGTTGCTAATACGTACAATCCTAGCGCAGAAGTCTCCAGAGGTGGTGATGACGCAAGATGTGGTTAATGTGTTGTTGTAAGTTTGTTGTTGCATTATTTTACTAGAATGTATGTATAATGCATTAGATGTAATGTTAAATAGTATTTTCTTATTCATAGTTAATATGTTCAGCGCGGAGAGCATAGATTACTGTGGTTCGCGCTATATAAGCTGTCATTATTATTATTATCATCATAATCATTATCAACATTTGAAAAGCGTAAAATGCCCCATGTGAGACCAAAGGCACACTCTCTCGAAATGATTTAGCTATAACCGCTTGGGTACTTTCTATGCCGAGTTTGATTTTGTACGAATTAGTTTTGTAAAAGACACTAGTGTTAATTTAATTGTGAAATGAAGTAAACACTGCAGCATGTCACGATATTAATATGACGATGATGACGATGATGATAATGAGACCACAAGAAATGATGGCAAAAGCTTTGAGCTTTGTGATGATGAAGACGACCAAAGAAAATAGACATTACACAATGTTCTATTTTAACATTAGAAATCTTCTTCTTCTTCTGCGTTCTTGGGCTGAAACTCCCACGTACACTCGTGTTTTTTTGCACGAGCGGATTTTTACGTGTATGACCGTTTTTACCCCGCCATTTAGGCAGCCATACGCCGCTTTCGGAGGAAGCATGCTGGGTATTTTCGTGTTTCTATAACCCACCGAACTCTGACATGGATTACAGGATCTTTTCCGTGCGCACTTAGTCTTGTGCTTGCGTGTGCACACGAAGGGGGTAAGTCACTAGCAGGTCTGCACGTAAGTTGACCTGGGAGATCGAAAAAAATCTCCACACTTAACCCACCAGGCGACATTAGAAATCAAACATGAAATTAAAAAGTGATTTTTTTAAAACTAGAAAAGTAACATGAACCGCCATCAGAGAGAGCAATACATATTAATTAACACACACCTCAAACACGGTCCCTTTGTGTCCCCTCAGCGGCCAGTTGCTGGCTCCATGGGCCCAGGCACCGCCGTTGTCGCTGGCGAAGAGCAGGAGGAACTCATCTTCAAGGCCAAGGGCGTTGATGGTGGAGGTGATGTTACCCACGCTCTCGTCAACAGCCGCCACCATCCCGCAGTACTTGCGTCGGTACGGGTCCTTGATGTGACTGCACTTCGTGTGCTTGATGTAGCGAGATGGAGACTGCAAGAAGTGACACGATAGCAATACAGACATGAAGATAGACAAGAGATTACAATATAGACATGAAGATAGACAAGCGATAACAATATAGACATGAAGATAGACAAGCGATAACAATATAGACATGAAGATAGATAAGCGATAACAATATAGACATGAAGATAGACAAGCGATAACAATATAGACATGAAGATAGACAAGCGATAACAATATAGACATGAAGATAGATAAGCGATAACAATATAGACATGAAGATAGACAAGCGATAACAATACGAGTCCTTGATGTGGCTGCACTTAGTGTGCGTGGTGTAACAAGATGGAGATTGCAAGAAGTGAAACGATAACAATACAGACATTTGGTGTGCGTGATGTAGCGAGATGGAGACTGCAAGAAGTGAAACGATAACAATACAGACATTTGGTGTGCGTGATGTAGCGAGATGGAGACTGCAAGAAGTAAAACGATAACAATACAGACATTTGGTGTGCGTGATGTAGCGAGATGGAGACTGCAAGAAGTGAAACGATAACAATACAGACACTTGGTGTGCGTGATGTAGCGAGATGGAGACTGCAAGAAGTGAAACGATAACAATACAGACACTTGGTGTGCGTGATGTAGCGAGATGGAGACTGCAAGAAGTGAAACGATAACAATACAGACACTTGGTGTGCGTGATGTAGCGAGATGAAGACTGCAAGAAGTGAAACGATAACAATACAGACACTTGGTGTGCGTGATGTAGCGAGAGGGAGACTGCAAGAAGTGAAACGATAACAATACAGACATTTGGTGTGCGTGGTGTAGCGAAAGGGAGACTGCATGAAGTGAAACGATAACAATACAGACATTTGGTGTGCGTGGTGTAGCGAGAGGGAGACTGCATGAAGTAAAACGATAACAATACAGACATTTGGTGTGCGTGATGTAGCGAGAGGGAGACTGCATGAAGTGCAACGATAACAATAACATTATAGACATGTATATAAACAAGCGATAAAAATATAGACATTTTGTTTGAATTAGGGAGACTGCGTCGGTACGAGTCCTTGAATTGGATTAAAGAGATAGAGAGAGAGAGAGAGAGAGAGAGAGAGAGAGAGAGAGAGAGAGAGAGAGAGAGAGAGAGAGAGGGGGGGGGGGGGGCGGGGAGAGAAAGAGACAAAGGCAGAGAGTGAGACACTGCAGAAAGGGATGCGATAATACATTGGAGAGAGAGAGAGAGAGAGAGAGAGAGAGAGACAGACAGACAGACAGACGTACAGAGACAGACAGAGAGAGAAATAGAGAGAGAGAGAGAGAGAGAGAGAGAGAGAGAGAGAGAGAGAGAGAGAATTGAATTGAATTGAATTCTTTATCTAGAGAGAGAGACAGAGAGAGAGAGAGAGAGAGAGAGAGGAGAGAGAGAGAGAGAGAGAGAGAGAGAGAGAGAGAGAGAGAGAGAGAGAGAAATTAATTGAATTGAATTGAATTGAACTTCATTTTACAAGGATTAAGATTCAAGGCCATGCCTTTTCTTACAATCTGTCCTTGGTAGAGAGAGAGAGAAAGAGAGAGAGAGAGAGAGAGAGAGAGAGAGAGAGAGAGAGAGAGAGAGAGAGAGAGAGAGAGAGAGAGAGAGAGAGGGAGAGAGAAAAAGAGAGAGAGAGAGAGAAAGACAGAGAGAGAGAGAGAGACAGAGAGAGAGAGAGACAGAGACAGAGAGACAGAGAGACAGAGAGCCCTATCGACAAAAATATACAAAAAAGGAAAAGATTGTGAGACAGTATGAGAGACCACGCGCACTTCTCATCCCTACCCCGCCCCCCCCCACCCCCCCCCCCCCCCCCGCCCACACACGCACATACACACACACTTATACACACAAACACACACACAAACAAACACACACAGACACACACAAAGAAACACACACACACACACATACACACACACCCATACACACAAACCACACACACACACATACACACACACACCCACACACCTACTTAGACAGACAGACACACATTGCAAAGTTAACCACAAAACAGACTAACCACCCCTTTATTTTTTTTAATAACAATTAGTGCAAATATGCACATAATTTATAATTTTTATCGTCACCACCACGGGGGAAGAGCACCACAAAGGGTCGACATCCTCATCTCAATGCAGTGGAACCCCTTTGTTGACTGGGTGGCCGAGTGGTAACGCACTTGCGCTCGGAAGCGAGAGGTTGCGAGTTCGACCCTGGGCCAGGGCGTTAGCAATTTTCTCCCCCCTTTCCTAACCTAGGTGGTGGGTTCAAGTGCTAGTCTTTCGGATGAGACGAAAAACCGAGGTCCCTTCGTGTACACTACATTGGGGTGTGCACGTTAAAGATCCCACGATTGACAAAAGGGTCTTTCCTGGCAAAATTGTATAGGCATAGATAAAAATGTCCACCAAAATACCCGTGTGACTTGGAATAATAGGCCGTGAAAAGTAGGATATACGCCCAAATGGCTGCGATCTGCTGGCCGATGTGAATGCGTGATGTATTGTGTAAAATAATTCCATCTCACACGGCATAAATAAATCCCTGCGCCTTGAATATGTGCGCGATATAAATTGCATAAGAAAAATTTAAAAAAAATCCCTGCGCTTACAACTGTACCCACGGAATACGCGCGATATAAGCCTCATATTGATTGATTGATATAAGAGCCCCCCCCCCCCCCCCCCCCCCCCCCCCTTTTAAGACCTAGTTTTCTCCAATTTTCTGTTCAAAATCTCCGTAAATTATAAGACTCCCCCCTTTTTACATTTAGTGAAGTTTTGACTAAATGTTTTAACACAGAGGGGGAATCGAGACGAGGGTCGTGGTGTATGTGTGTGTGTATGTGTGTGTGTGTGTGTGTGTGTGTGTGTGTGTGTGTGTGTGTGTGTGTGCGTGCGTGTGTGTGCGTGTAGAGCGATTCAGAGTAAACTACTGGACCGATCTTTATGAAATTTGACATGAGAGTTCCTGGGTATGATATCCCCGGATGTTTTTTTTCTTTTTTTCGATAAATGTCTTTGATGACGTCATATCCGGCTTTTTGTAAAAGTTGAGGCGGCACTGTCACACCCTCATTTTTCAATCAAATTGATTGAAAGTTTGGCCAAGCAATCTTCGACAAAGGCCGGACTTCGGTATTGCATTTCAGCTTGGTGGCTTAAAAATTAATTGATGACTTTGGTCATTAAAAATCTGAAAATTGTAAAAAAAATATTATTTTTATAAAACGATCCAAATTTACGTTCATCTTATTCTTCATCATTTTCTGATTCCAAAAACATATAAATATGTTATATTTGGATTAAAAACAAGCTCTGAAAATTAAAAAATATAAAAATTATGATCAAAATTAAATTCTCAAAATCAATTTAAAAACACTTTCATCTTATTTCTTGTCGGTTCCTGATTCCAAAAACATATAGATATGATATGTTTGGATTAAAAACACGCTCAGAAAGTTAAAACGAAGAGAGGTACAGTAAAGCGTGCTATGAAGCACAGCGCAACCGCTACAACGCCAAACAGGCTCGTCACTTTCACTGCCTTTTGCACTAGCGGCGGACTACGTTCAATTTCATTCTGTGAGTTCCACAGCTTGACTAAATGTAGTAATTTCGCCTTACGCGACTTGTTAAGATCTGATTTTCTCAGTTTTGTGTTTAGATCTTACAAGGGGGGTTCCACTGTATAACCGGATCGAGCGTCTTGGGACATTGTCTTACAAGTTAGTTTAGTACAGAAGCATACGGCGGTTTCGCCCATTGTCAGTCTCGACTCAATGAATCTGTAATAACATATGTTACATGTGTTCACGACCTGATGATCGCTGCAGTTGAACTGGTCATTAGATAGTTTCCGCTTCAATTGCCTTGTAGTTCTATCACCTTGATGTCAGCCCTCTGGCCTAGGAGTGGACGTTGCTCTAAATGAGCTTGATTAATTGACCAAAACGATAGACTATGATATCAAAACAAACTACTAAGAACTATCTGATTTATAACACCTGTCAGAGTCTGTTTGTTTGTTTGTTTTGCTTAACGCCCCAGCCGACCACGAAGGGCCATATCAGGGCGGTGCTGCTTTGACATATAACGTGCGCCACACACAAGACAGAAGTCGCAGCACAGGCTTCATGTCACATTATTCTGACACGGGACCAACCAGTCCTAGCACTAACCCCATAATGCCAGACGCCAGGCGGAGCAGCCACTAGATTGCCAATTTTAAAGTCTTAGGTATGACCCGGCCGGGGTTCGAACCCATGACCTCCCGATCACGGGGCGGACGCCTTACCACTAGGCGAACCGTGCCGGTCCTGTCAGAGTCAATGACATGTGTTTCCAGTATGACTAATAGTACGTCGGCGGCCTTCAACCCCCTCCTTTTTACATAGACAAATCAAGTCAAATTTTATTTTAAAAAAACCCATGGGGGTACATGAAGAAAAAAAATACAAGAACAATGAAGAGAGGAATGCAGGTTGTTCCAGCAATACATACACATAAACTCGTTCCGTTAAAAAAATAAAAAATAAAATAACTTGACGGAGAATCGAGACGAGGGTCGTGGTGGTTTGTGGTGTGTGTGTGTGTTTCGCGACTTGTTTTCTCTTCATAACCTCTCTATTATCTAAAGTCGTGGTATGACCCGGTACCTTGTCCCTAATTTTACCATGAGTGCGTTAAACAACACTTATCATCAAAAAGTGTCATTTTTCTGCTAACCGTTTTTCGTTTCGGTTTTTGCTTTGCTTCGACGGTCATCAGTAATGAACGTAAATGCATAGTCTATTAACAACAACAAAGGAAAGACATTAAGAGAATAAATAACCTCATCGACCGTCTTGAGACATTTTCTTACAAGTTAGTTTATTACAGTTGTTACAGATGTTGTAATAACATGTAACATGTGTTCACGACCTGATGATCGATGCAGCTGAACTAGTCATTAGATAGTTTCCGCTTCAATTGCCTTGTAGTTCTATCACCTTGATGTCAGCCCTCTGGGCTAGGAGTGGAATACATTGATCTCAATGAACTTGATTAATCGACCAAAACGATAGACTATGATATCAAAACAAACTACAAAGAACTATTATTTTGGTTTATAACACCTGTCAGAGTAAATGACATGTGTATCCAGTAGCATAATAGTACGTCAGCGGTCCCCAACCCCTTGCCCCCCCCCCCCCCACTCCCTCCTTTTTACATTTAGTCAAGTTTCGATTAAATGTTCTAACAAAGACGGGGAATCGAGACGTGGTGGTGGTGGTGGTGGTGGTGGTGTGTGTGTGTGTGTGTGTGTGTGTGTGTGTGTGTGTGTGTGTGTGTGTGTGTGTGTGTGAGTGTGTTAGTATGTGTAAGTGTGTGTGTGTGTGTGTGTGCGTGTGTGTGTGTGTGTATGCGTGTGTGTGTGCGTGTGTGTGCGTGTGCGCGCCGCTACGGTTTGTACGTGAATGTCAGCGCGTTCTGTCTTGGTCGCGGATTATTGTTTTTCTTCTTCTTGTGAAATGCAGTGCGTTCAGTATCATTCTGTGAGGTTGACAGCTTGACTAATAATGTTACGCGACTTGTTTTCTCTTCATAACCTCTCTATTATCTAAAGTCGTGGTATGACCCGGTACCTTGGCCCCAATAATTTTACCACTAGTGGTACCCGTGCTACGCACTTTGTGTGCTGCGCATGCGATGTCATTTTGTTGGTTATGTGCTTGTGAAAATGTTGTTTGCACCCCTCCCCCCCCCCCCCCCGCACATTATCCCGCATATAATGAATTATATTCTCTTGGTGAAAAATAAAATGTTAACCCTTACACCGGTGCAATTCTGTAACACATGTTACATAGCCACTGGTGAATTAACAGAGAGAAAAATAACAAAAAACAGTCATATAGGTTTTCGCATCAATGGGAGGTAATCGGAACTGACCAAAAAGACTGCGCGACCGCACGCGACTATACAAACAAACAAAATAAAATACAGCAGGTATGGCGTTTGCATGAATCCATGATTACGTCTACATGAACAACAGTGATAAAAGTGCGCATCTCTTCCCAGCCGTGCAGCGCTTTGAAAGTTGGAAGCATTAAAATTTAAACGGGTAAAAAGCCATCGTGAAGATACGAAAAAAAGTATGACGTGTAAAATACTTAATGATTCAAACGCATAGTATAACATATGTAACTGACAACAGAAAATATATACATGGTTCACACACACAATCGAGTGCACACATCCATGCTTATTTAAAGTCATGTACACACACACACACATACATACATGGCATCAAGCAACACACAATTAAATGACACATATGGAATATGGAAAACGTATAATGGACATGAACATGGCAAGTAATTTACACCGTTACCTACTATAAAATTGATGATATATATATACCACTCACTTGCTATTCGCCTAAAAGCTTGCAGTGTGCTGTGACACATATAAGAAACCAGAAGAAAAAAGGACTTTACTTTGGCGAAAAGAGCATATGCTGCTTATTTTTGTACATAACTGCTATAACTGTATTTTTTCCGAACACTTACATGTAAAAAACATAGAGATATATCTTACCATTTCACTAAGACAGCCAAAATAACGGTCAAATTAAGGGGAGATCATGATGACGTACATGTCTATGGTTGCACCGGGGGAAAATATTTAGTCGCTGGAACCTATAAGGTTATACGGCGACTTATCAGGTGATAATGTTTCGAACTTATCTTTTAAAAATTAAGTAAACAAATCTATGGAATATTTTGGAGTTCCATTAACAGATAAACAGATCTATCTATCTTCTTATATAGGTTTTCGCATCAATGGGAGGTAATCGGAACTGACCAAAAAGACTGCGCGACCGCACGCGACTATACAAACAAACAAAATAAAATACAGCAGGTATGACGTTTGCATGAATCCATGATTACGTCTACATGAACAACAGTGATAAAAGTGCGCATCTCTTCCCAGCCGTGCAGCGCTTTGAAAGTTGGAAGCATTAAAATTTAAACGGGGCCATCGTGAAGATACGAAAAAAAGTATGACGTCTAAAATACTTAATGATTCAAACGCATAGTATAACATATCTAATTGACAACATTGACAACAGAAAATATATACATGGTTCACACACACAATCGAGTGCACACATCCATCCATGCTTATTTAAAGTCATGTACACACACACACACACACACACACACATACATACATGGCATCAAGCAACACACAATTAAATGACACATATGGAATATGGAATATTGAAAACGTATAACGGACATGAACATGGTAAGTATTTTACACCGTTATCTACTATAAAATTGATGATATATATATACCACTCACTTGCTATTCGCCTAAAAGCTTGCGGTGTGCTGTGACACATATAAGAAACCAGAAGAAAAAAGGACTTTACTTTGGCGAAAAGAGCATATGCTGCTTATTTTTGTACATAGCTGCTATAACTGTATTTTTTCCGAACACTTACATGTAAAAAACATAGAGATATATCTTACCATTTCACTAAGACAGCCAAAATAACGGTCAAATTAAGGGGAGATCATGATGACGTACATGTCTATGGTTGAACCGGGGGAAAATATTTAGTCGCTGGAACCTATAAGGTTATACGGCGACTTATCAGGTGATAATGTTTCGAACTGTTTAGTAAACAAATCTATGGAATATTTTGGAGTTCCATTAACAGATAAACAGATCTATCTATCTTCTTATTATTTTAGGTTCGTCTGGGGTAGAGAAATAAAACACACAGCTAGGTTCGTCTGAGGTGCGGTCGCGTGTTTAGTCGAACCGAAAGTTGAAGAAGAACCAATCACAGATCTCTTTCGCCGCGATGTCAAAGTTCAGGTCAAAGTTCACTGTGTCTGCTCAAATTTGCGAGACAAACCTCTTCAAACTTTGTTCGTGGACAAAATTGGAAGTCGGGACCTAGCGGAATCGATTTCCTGGGTCACGTTGGCATAGCAACCGAAGGAGAAGGCACAAATCCGCGCGGTTTGGTGACAGGAATCGAAAAACCACCGAAAATCCTACCAGTATTATATAGTAGATGAGTGCGCGTAAAACAACACTTATCATCAAGAAGTGTCATTTTTCTGCTAACCGTTTTTCGTTTCGGTTTTTGCTTTGCTACGACGGTCATCAGTAATGAACGTATATATGCATAATCTATCAACAACAACAAAGGAAAGACATTAAGAAAAACAAACCCAAAACGTCAAACAAACAACCAGCCCAACAAACTAATGATACTGTATATATCACAACTGCATGAACACGACTTTTACAGCTATTCTGCATCGTTGTTGTTGTTGTTGTTGTTGTTGTTGTTGTTGTTGTTGTTGTTGTTGTTGTTGTTGTTGTCAAGGTATAGTCTTTACCGTTTTAACATACATAACATATATCTGTCAAGATTTTGCATGGGACACGGCAATCATTTTATTTATTTATTTATATGGGAGATTTATATAGCACTTGACATTCTCTAAGCGCTTTACATATTAATTTCTGCCGTGTGAGATGGAATGTTTTACATAATATATCACGCATTCACATCGGCCAGTAAACCTGAAGCCATTACGGCGAATATTTACTTTTCACGGCCTATCATTCCAAGTCACACGGGTATTTGGTGGACATTTATTTTTTTTATCTATGCCTATACATTTTTTGCCAGGAAAGACTCTTTTGTCAATCGTGGGATCTTTAACGTGCACACCCCAATGTAGTGTACACCTTCACAAATCCTTCCGCGTTGACATCTACCGAAAACCAACGGCCTCGGTGCTTTCAATCATTTCTTTCATTCTCAAAATGGTTTCAACAACTTACCTTTAAAAAAATAAAAAATATTTATTTGTTTGTTTGTTTGTTTGTTCGTTTGTTAATTTGTCTGTCTGTCTATCTATCTATCTATCTATCTGAACATATATCTATCTATGTACATATGTATCTACATATCTATTAACATATCTATTTATCTATCTATCTATCTATCCAGCTATCTATCTATCTATCTATCTATCTATCTATCTATCCATATATTTATCGATATATCTATCTATATATCCATCTATATATCCATCTATCTAGCTATCTATCTATCTATCTATAGATCTATCTATTTATCTATCTATCTATCTATCTATCCAGCTATCTATCTATCTATCCATATATTTATCGATATATCTATCTATATATCCATCTATCTATCTATATCTATATATCTATCTATCTATCTATCTATCTATCTGTCTGTCTGTCTGTCTGTCTGTCTGTCTGTCTATGTCTGTCTGTGTGTCTGTCAATCTGTGTGTCTGTCTGTGTGTCTGTCTGTCCGTCTGTCTGTTTATTTGTTTGTTTATTCATCTATGTATTTATTTATTTATTTATTTTATTTATTTATTGAGACACCTTCACAATACCTGAATGGGGTCGTGAACAGCTGTATAGGCCAGGTAAATAAACACAGGTGATGTCTTCTCTCCCCCTCCTCCACTCAGTTCCTCCTTCAAGATGGACTGCGTTCGTTGTGTCAGGAGGTCTGTGGAGTAGTGTCCCTTGGACGCCCAATGCGGCACCTCATTGAAGTGAAAATCATAGCCACCTTCCCCCTTCGTGAACTCCAGTTTGTAGTTGTCGATACTGCCCATGTAGCTTCCATAGAAACTATCGAAACTGGAGAAGAAAAGGGGTTTAAAATGTGTATGAATACAAATATCGTAAAGTGTTTTCCAATCTTTAAGTCAATAACATTATGTCCGCCTAACAATCTGTCCTGTTAACCTATTAGTGATTATGATCACAAATCATTCGAATCAAATCAAGATGGTCGCATAAGCAGAGGTAACCAGATGCCGTATGTTAGCTAGGGAGTCATCTTAACCAATCAAACATAACAACTATAACAAATCATTATAACCAATTGTCAGTTATTACTGGTGTCACATGACTGATGTGAAACAGTTGATTGGATAATGGCAATGCGCTTAAAACCGGAAACCGGCGCTTCGTTCAATAAATTATTTTCTCGATTTGCTTTATAAATCTCTTAGCGCACTGTGATGTCTCAATAATTTAAATTACCATCTATTAGTTATTCATCAAGTTTGAACTATGTCTGGTTGGTAATTACGAAGAGTTGTGACCCGCCATTACTACATTTCTTTTGTTGTTGTTTTATTGTAATTTGTTTTTCAAATTCATGTAACCCTATGTGGGACTTTTGAAATAATAGTTGCCTTGCCTTGACACATCGAAACAGTCTATAGCGTGTCGACCAAGTAGTCTTTGAAGTGTTTCGACACACACATGATGATGAGACAACAAAGAGAACAAGAACATAGCTCAGTTAAGTGCTGTCTCTTGGATCTTGGATTGTTGACCCCAACAGTTAAGCGTGATCTCTTAAATCTTTTATCGATTGCACCAATGTACGTGTATATTGTAATTCAATCAAGTTGGCGTTTTAATGAAACAGATCCTTTGATTGGTCAGAATGCCCCAACTCATTAAAAATTACCGGTCATTAACTATTGTCGATAACAACTCGCTAAAAAAGCCATTAAAGGAAAAGTCCAAGGTTTTTAAATATCCCCAAAAACTTGAAAATCGAATGCCAAATGTTACAAACATCTCTGGAAAAATATTTTAAAAATTGAAAAAAAATTGTTGTTGTTGTAGTTGAAGATTTAGTGTTGCGGGGCTAACCAAGACAAGTCGCCTGGGGTCAAGTAGTGGTCACGTGGTTTTCGGTGCACTGTGACGTCGGTGCACTGTGACGTCACAAGTTATTGTGTTGATTCTACCACTAGTACCAGCTTGATTTTCACACAGAAAAGTCACCACTGTATGCCCGAAAAGAATGCCTCGGTGGAGAGCAGCCGCAAACTGCAACAACTCGTCAATGTCCCCAGGCATTTCATAGCACACTTTCCCTCATAAAACTCTGAGTCTCTTGTGGAAATGGAAGAGATGTGTGCAGCACAAGCGTGCAGATTTCAAAGTGTCGGGCACTTTCTGGACACAGATTTCGCCATTTTTCTGCAGCACAAAAGTTGGCGTTTCATCCCTGAAACAAATGTTTTGACCCCTGGCAGTGTCTTCCCTTCATAAAAGTCCGGAGGGGCAGTATTACGACGAGCCATCGAAACTCCGAGGCGACATACGAACAGCGGATTATCTCACAAGAAGGAATGCGTTGAAGGTCAGAGTACATGCTTTTATTTTCATGCATATGTTCTGCGCGAACTTAGAATCCGGTTTCATTCTAGAATGGACCGGGTCCAGGTTGGAATTCTAACCCTGCGCAAGTACAGGGGTGCCATTCTAGAATGAAACCCTTGAATAAAGGGGGCCGTAATGTTTGTAGGTAAGACAGAGTTGTCTTCCCTTGAATTATCTCCACCTGCACCTTCCCTTTGATAAAATGGGGCTGATTTGTCTACCCCTGAAAAAAATCCTTTGGCGATCTTGCGATGTCATGTCATGTCAAGAAAGTTGACACTCCTGAGTACGCAATAAACAAAGGCAGACCATAGCAAGGGGGACTACCAGGGCGGTATTGTTTGCAGGGCAGTTGTTTTTGTGATGAGAGCCGGTTGCGGCCGCTTGCAATGTCAGCGCTGTCTCCCTCTCGGAAATGTCCGGTTTTTGACAATTTTTTTGACAGACAGACAGACAGACGGTCAGACCGACTAACCGACAGACAGACAACAGAAGGACAGAGTGAGTTATAGAGCTGTTGTCACAGGTTTAAAAAAAAGTTGACATTATATCTTCACAATTCAGAAGACCAACTTCATGTATATGAATAAGATTAAAAGTTACAAGCGAGATCGGCAAAACACTGTCAGTCCGGAAATTTCCGTTCGTAGCGATCAGTGCTGAGTGTCTCTCAAAATCGTAATCACTTTCAGAACATCACAATCCCAATTCACGATGTCTTTGAGTAAAGTGTAAAAAACCCGAGAAAAAAAACCCAACCAAACACACAAAAAACAACAAGAAGGGCAAAGCCCATACGACTCACATGCTTGACCTTGACCTTTACATGACCTTGACCTTCAGGGTCAAATAACTAAACCTAGCAATGACATCATACACTAAGAACTGCTTTACACATTTTTCCTACCAAAATACATGTGACCTTGACCCAAGGTCAAGGTCATCCAAGGTCATGCAACACAAAGCTGTTAATTCAAGACATAGGAAGTACAATGGTGCTTATTGGCTCTTTCTACCATGAGATATGGTCACTTTTAGTGGTTCACTACCTTATTTTGGTCACATTTCATAAGGGTCAAAGTGACCTTGACCTTGATCATATGTGACCAAATGTGTCTCATGATGAAAGCATAACATGTGCCCCACATAATTTTTAAGTTTGAAACAGTTATCTTCCATAGTTCAGGGTCAAGGTCACTTCAAAATATGTATACAATCCAACTTTGAAGAGCTCCTGTGACCTTGACCTTGAAGCAAGGTAAACCAAACTGGTATCAAAAGATGGGGCTTACTTTGCCCTATATATCATATATAGGTGAGGTATTGAATCTCAAAAACTTCAGAGAAAATGTGAAAAATGTGAAAAATAGCTGTTTTTTAGGCAACATTTATGGCCCCTGCGACCTTGACCTTGAAGCAAGGTCAAGATGCTATGTATGTTTTTTGGGGCCTTGTCATCATACACCATCTTGCCAAATTTGGTACTGATAGACTGAATAGTGTCCAAGAAATATCCAACGTTAAAGTTTTCCGGACGGACGTCCGGACGGACGGACGGACGGACGGACGGACGACTCGGGTGAGTACATAGACTCACTTTTGCTTCGCATGTGAGTCAAAAACAAACAGAAAATCCACATTTGTGGCTTTGGCTGTGTGATAGTCTAACTGAAATGACTATTCCAACTTGGACCCAAATTCCAACCTTGTGCACGGCCGATTCTAGAATGGACCAGCAACAAGGGTTTCATTCTAGAATGGCACCCCTGTACTTGCGCAGGGTTAGAATTCTAACCTGGACCCGGTCCATTCTAGAATGAAACCGGATTCTAAGTTCGCGCAGAACACATACATACAATGCATTCATGTGACATTGTTTTGCTGCGCAGCGAATACGAATTGGTGCAGAGCAGTCCCAGCTGATATTCGCTGGAGTACAGATGCGCCACAGGCTAGATCTACAGAGTTACAGAACGGTCTGAGTTGAGCTAAGAGTAAGAGTAAAAAGTAGTCAGGGTTGTGGACACGTAAGACAATGCGTGTGTCACGTTATCTATTCTATTCAGTCGCAAACTATCCCCTGATATCAATTCATGAAATTGGCAGCGTTTGCTGGAATCATGGTTTAATGCTATTTTTACCAGATCTAAACTTTTGGTGGATGTGCAACCGGTAAGGTAAACAGAGACCTGCATGCTAGAGACAAGAAGATTACGAATTGTGCAGGGAATTAATCTTTCTGTATTGACTGAGAGACGCATAACCAGTCTAATTGCTACAACATGGATACACATCCAGACGACTTCCAGAGGGTGTCTAAATGTTCAGTGTACTGTATAGATCAGAAGCATACTTTCGAATTGATTTATACTCACACTCATTTTCTCTCTTCTTTTACTTCCAGACCTTTCATCATCACTCACGGCCACTGGTCAGAACAGGTCACTAGACACTGACACCGTGACCATTCCAGATTTCCCGGTTCTCCGTGATCACAACGCAACTGTTGACCAGTCCTGTTCCTACCGTCCAGAATCACCACAGGAGAAAACCAACGTGCCATTCATCGTAAGATTTTTGTTTTGTTTTGAAAATTAGTGCCTTATTCTAGCTTTGCAAAAAAACGAGAAAGTGTCTTTGACAGATACCATCCAAATAATACATTATGAAAACAAGTACAAGTTCATTTCTACTCATGTTAATCGTTTATAAATGCTTTCTGTGCTGAGCGACATATGGATTGAATTTCTTTCGTAACTCACCTCCTGTCAACCTGCAAAACTATATCTGTCAGTCGAAGTAGTTTCAAATAAAGTTAGTATGCTTCCGAATAAAAAATATATAAAAGGGTATTTTCTGAAAATTTTTAATTATAGACCAAAACGAAACATTCACGAGTATGTTGTTGACCTGATGGTCTTTATGGTAGACAGCAAGAGTTGCATGTTCAAGAAGTTTAAGCAGTACATTTGAAAGAGCAAGGTAATTTAAGGTGGTATCATTTTAATGGTAGGTTCCACTGTAAGGCGACATGGAGGGTATCTTTGACGGACTCATTCAACATTCATACCCATGCACATCACCTCAAACACATAAGCTTTGTTCTTGAGTCAAATTTATTGGCTTCATAAATATTGTGAATTTGTGTCCGTTTGCAGATTGGCTTATCTATGAATTTTTTCGAAAATATCTTGCGATCTACGTACGCATAATGTAACACGTGAAGAAGAACATAAAAAGTTCGTCAAAAGGAATCTAATTTGCATTTCAACCCATTTGCCTTCCTTATTGTTAATTTTTTCTTCATAAAGACTACTTGAAATAAACAAAATGTTTAACCATTTCAAGGCCTCTGAACACGTTTAAAAAAAATGCAGGTCTTTGCTCACTATATCAGATCTGCCAAGGCTCAGTTTACACAGGAAAAATCATCTGTCGACTTGAACACATACCAATAATCAACAGCCTCACTGCTTCTTGGAGCTGGATTTTGTGTGTGGAATGAATTACACATGTGGCGTTTTAGAATATAATTCATAGAAGATGTACATTCGTGCAGAAAGGCTTTAATTTAATAATTAGGTCTTCGTGATGTTCTCTTAAAATAACTAACATGTGTTCCCTTTACCGGGCCTCTGAACCAGTTTTGTGAATATGCAGGTTAAACTCGTGCTTTTTCTGTGTTATCAGTGTATTTCTCATCCAGGCATGGATGCGTCCTCTTAAGTGGACAGCCCTTCCCGTGTAAACGATTGAGTTCAAAATCTCAAATCTTACCAGGCTTTTACATGGGATATGGCCATCCTTCCGTTTTGAAAAATACCAGAACTGAACACTCTGTATGGGTACTCTCTTTGGGAATGTAGAATTTTATGAATTAATTTCTTTAACGCCACACGTGTAAAACATTCCCTAAAAAAATCCCGGCAGCTCCAAAAACCAGTCAGGATGTTTATTCCTGGTATATGTTCAAGTCAAGAGATTTTTTTTTCTATGTAAAAGTCTTCGCAGATCTGTGTAGTGAGCAATCCTGTTTTGAAAAAGGACGTGCCTTTAAGCCTGTATAGACGGTTTGATTGTTGAGATACCTGGTGGCAATGACCGCACGGGTGGCAAGAGGAAGTAATGCACAGATGACAACAAACCGACCTGCATTTAAAAAAAAAGTTAGGAGGCCTTGATAGGGGGAAACATTTTGTTAATTTCCAGAATCTTTATGAAGAAATAATGAACGAGAAGAAAGTCTGGCCTTGAAGTAAATGCAAATTAAACTATGTATACTTTTGACAAACTTTTTCTGTTCTTATTCACATGTTAAAATGTGTGCAGAGATCGTTAGTTACTTCCAAACAACCATGTTTCAGGCAACAGACAAACGGACAATACTGGACACAGGCTATGCTGACCGGCTCATGGACTGACTACCTGATGCAGGAGTGGACCAACAGTGGAAAAAGTCTGGAACAAAATGTTGCAGAATGTGAACCATGTACCGGACCACGTGACAACCCAGTATCATCTTCAAACCATGCAGGAATCTGTTCAACACAGTCACACGATTTGTAAAAGTATATTTCAGCCTTCTGTAGCTCAGGGAGTTTGAACCCCACTCTTCATCCGTTTGGGAAAGTATTTCTGATTGTTTTGACTGCACAGGTTGGTAATGGTACTCTGATGCTTCTGCCGAGAAACCCCACTCGCTAGCGCACCAGCTGCCTGTTATGGGTAAGCGACGTGCCTGTATTTCCTGCAAAGCAAGACAGAATAAAACAGCAGCTTAGTTTGAGCTTTTAAGACATTCGTACCAGAGAAAACGTGTACGTGTTTGTTTGGAGAGGGTGGATAGAATCATAAGACACGCTGTGTCTATGTGACGTAGAGCAGGTTTTCAAATTCATGCTGAAGCACTGTGTGATCGCTATTTGTTTGGGGCATATATCTTACCTTGATTTCAGATAGACTGGGAACCGAAATGAGGATGTTTACATGAATAAACTATGCTGATATGTATGTGTTTAGAAATAAAGAATAGTTTTAATGATATATGATGGTGGTTTTTTTTTAACCCAATGTGATATTTTCGTATTTGAAAACAAATTGTACACTCTGTTGTCAATTTTACTTTCAGATAAATAAATCTATCATAATGGAAATCATCTGTTTGTGTTGTGTTACTTACCCATTTTGATCAATGTTGAGTCGTCCATATTCCTGTGTGTACGCATAGTATGCAGTTTGAAGGTAGTAGATGTCCGAGCAAACATAGGAGGATGTGCTGTTAGGCTGTCTATCTCCTCATCCAGGTTTTCCAGATACATTGTATTTGAATTTCGTTCCCTCTTGGAGTTTCTGCACTGACACCTGATAAGCAAAATACACGTATCACTCTGTGATCATGGCAACATGTATCATCTGTATGCCCCGTTCAAAAATTACCTTGAGATTCTAAGGTATACACAGAAATTGCACTGGATCACAAAAACAACACGAACAGTAGTACATGTAATGTATATATTCAGTTTAAAAATTCATGCAATGAGAGTCAATAACCCGATTTAACCCCAGGTAGATTCAGGGTCCCACTGACTGAATCTCATATGGTTGCTTTTCGGCACACACCACACATTTTTAAAGGCACAGTAAGCCTCCCGTAAATCATCACAGAGCTCCCCGAGCGTCTAAATACAGTACAAGCATACTTCCATTTGAACGCTCACCGAACGGGAACATCCTGGCTGCTTTCTGTCGAGCGTGAGACATTTTCCAAGAATTTATTTTCGTAGACTTGTTCCGTTAACAACAACGGCGCCTCGTTTTTGCGCTAGACCTAACTTTTAAAATCTAAATAATAAATTGACAGCTTGTTACACAAACATTCTTTAATCATAAAAGAATTCGTTTTTCATCAAGACAAGATCAGAACAATTCGAAGTTGTGAAAGTTTAAAAAAAGAAAAGCCCGGAAGCAGGGTCACGCAAGGGTCGTAGCAGACGACGGCCGGTTTATCAGTGCAAATCGCCGTTCCTCTCAACAGTCAAAAGCCATCGCTAGAGTTCTTGTGAACCACAGCCGTTGTTTCGTGCATAAAAAAACGTGCTATTGTAGATAAGCTCACGTCGAGTCGCATTCAAATGACTAACTATGACGACTGCATTGTGAAAAGGGAAAACTGGATCACACGGGTTCACGATGGCTCAGGGGTAAGATAAACCACGCAAAAATAAATTCTTTGAAAATTGTTCGCTCTTTACGGAGGGCACCTAGGATGTTCTCAATTGGTGAGTGTTTAAATGAAAGGGTGTTTGTACTGTGTGTAAAAGCCTGACCGTATCTGTGATGGTTTACGGGAGGCTTACTCTGCCTTTAATGGGACTGTGAGGTTTTGTTAATACAGTAAAATAATATAGTAGCAACGTACTGTCTGTTCGTGACGTTTGAGAATACCGATCTATGCACTAACGCATTGTCTTTTTGTAGTGTGACTGTCCGATATTGCGTACTCCTAAAAATCAATGATCAAAAAGTTTCGACTGCTGTAATCGTATTTCAGCATATGTCTGACAGTGCTTATTTGCTTCCAAAACGGCTTGCGATATCACTAGCCATCAGCGTTTCGCCTCTGCTCAGAAAATCTTATGATTTCAGATCTAGTTTGACTTTGAGATCGGAAATCACGTGTGCTCGTTTAAAAAAACTAAATTCATTTATTACTTCCCTTTGACCGTTTCGCAAGAAAAATGTCAGCATCACTATTAGTATTAGCACATGAAAGCAGCCCACCGCCATTTCAAAAAAGTTTCACTGTTTAGTGGTGTCGATGTCATGTAGTGTCTTACTGTCGCAAATAAAAATACCAGGATAATTGCAGTTTTGTCCGCAAGAAACAGACTTTGCGCAATGTTAACTTGCTGTCTACATGTTTCGTTGTGTGACTGAAAAATTACTCAGAATTCCAAGAGAAAATAAGGATAGTCGCGTGTGAACATCACTGTGGAAACATTTATTCTAAACTGGGCAGTTCAAGGACGAAATCCTTGATTAAAGATAGGAAAATAAACAACACCAGATGCCTGAAATAATAGCATAAATCAATGATCTTTACATGCTTACAGATCTGTGGAAGCACATCAACTGATCTGTGAAAAACACACCTGACTTAGATCTAGCATGCAAGAGGTAGCGACTACGGACTAGTAGTGTGTCAACATCACAACAAAGAGAATCACATACCATTTCGTATTGCCGCTTATGCTGGCTCTGTTTCAAGCAGTTCCTTGTGGCCTCGCCAGCATTTTGACGACGAAGAGGCTCAAACGGGCACGCTAAAACCTCAGGCTGGCTGAAAACCGGTCCGTATTCCACTTGTCTTCCTCACTGCTTGAGCCGGCCATGTTTGTTGTTCAAGGCTCGTGACGTAGCACACGTATGTGCACAAGGTCATGAGCCAAGACTGCGCGCGCGATGGAACGATTCAGAACAACCAAAAACGAGTCAAAGTATACTTTTTGGATTTCTGTGTTCATTTTTACACACGCATTTGTGGTTGATGAATTAAGAGGGTCAACATATCAAAAGTGACCCTAAACCTTGGACTTTTCCTTTAACAACCTGCTGGTGAGGTGCATTGAAACAACCTCAACTAGTCTCGGTTAGCTTTGAGGGTCATTTTACAAGTAGGAAATATGAAGGCCAACGAAATACCGAGACCATAAGGTATGCGAAGGGATGACGTCGAATACGTGACGTAAGTTGATGCATGAAATCTTCCGGACTACGTCAGTCAATTCCAAAGATCGCTTTTGTGATGACAAGAATTTGTTTTAGAGTTTGCTGTCCAGGAACCCGTCAAAAAAGAAGGGAAAATGTATGTGAAAACAAAACAAAACAGGAGCAGAGTGATAGGATAGGAATACAGAGACATATTTCTTGGGACTTGACCCTTGCGGGTACGTGGACTGAATGTAGTGTGTGAACAGAACAGAACCAATTCTGTCTGTTTACAACCGCATGAAAGCAGGAAAGAGATCGTCGTCAGATTGAATTACAATAACATTAACATGCTTCCATTTGAAACTTCTCGGTCTTCAATGTGGATTGACGCCCTCCCAAAGCCTAATTGACGCCCTCCCAAAGCCTAATTGACGCCCTCCCAAAGCCTAATTGAAGCCCTCCCAAAGCCTAATTGAAGCCCGACGGAGCGAACGATGACGACCTCGAAGTTTCAAATGGAAGCATGTTAATGTGTAATTAACTTAACTCGGCAAAATAATTTTTACGAAAATGAACAAAAGACTGAAGGTGAGAAGAACAAGAACACTCTTTGCTGATTTCTTCTGTTTCTTTCTGTTGTTTCTTCTTGTATTAGTATTGTATTTGCTGATTTCTTCTTTTTCTTTCTGTTGTTTCTTCTTGTATTAGTATTGTATTTGCTGACTTCTTCTTTTTCTTTCTGTTGTTTCTTCT
Organism: Littorina saxatilis; assembly: GCF_037325665.1. Classification (NCBI taxonomy): domain Eukaryota; kingdom Metazoa; phylum Mollusca; class Gastropoda; order Littorinimorpha; family Littorinidae; genus Littorina; species Littorina saxatilis. Next base: position 38,209,329 of record NC_090252.1, read on the forward strand.
TGTATTAGTATTGTATTTGCTGATTTCTTCTTTTTCTTTCTGTTGTTTCTTCTTGTATTAGTATTGTATTTGCTGATTTCTTCTTTTTCTTTCTGTTGTTTCTTCTTGTATTAGTATTGTATTTGCTGACTTCTTCTTTTTCTTTCTGTTGTTTCTTCTTGTATTAGTATTGTATTTGCTGATTTCTTCTTTTTCTTTCTGTTGTTTCTTCTTGTATTAGCATTGTATTTGCTGATTTCTTCTTTTTCTTTCTGTTGTTTCTTCTTGTATTAGAGACAGTGACAAAAGGTCAGGTGTCATGTCTACTGTCCCGAATGACACACGATTGCTGACATTTCACCATTGCCAAAAGAATAAACAAATAAGAAATAGGTAGAAAATGAATGTGAAAACTGACTTTGATTGTTGATCAGTATTTTCTATACCACTAACAAATAATCTACTTACACATAGCTGTTTGGCAAATGTATGTTGCATGGGACACACTGACATGAAAGTGGAAGATGTTTTTCCCTCTAGAGAAACTGCATATCAAGTTACACTTTTTGTGCTCTTCCATTCCAGTTGGCAATCAATTGTTAACGCATGTTATTAGAAAAAATAGAACGAAAACAGATTAGATAGAATGAAAAATGTACTGGTGATGTCATTTGGGACATACTGACATGAAAACGGCACCTTTTGTCATTGTCTCATTAGCATTGTATTTGCTGATTTCTTCTGTTTCTTTCTGTTGTTTCTTCTTGTATTAGTATTGTATTTGCTGATTTCTTCTTTTTCTTTCTGTTGTTTCTTCTTGTATTAGTATTGTATTTGCTGATTTCTTCTTTTTCTTTCTGTTGTTTCTTCTTGTATTAGTATTGTATTTGCTGATTTCTTCTTTTTCTTTCTGTTGTTTCTTCTTGTATTAGTATTGTATTTGCTGATTTCTTCTTTTTCTTTCTGTTGTTTCTTCTTGTATTAGTATTGTATTTGCTGATTTCTTCTTTTTCTTTCTGTTGTTTCTTCTTGTATTAGTATTGTATTTGCTGATTTCTTCTTTTTCTTCCTGTTGTTTCTTCTTGTATTAGTATTGTATTTGCTGATTTCTTCTTTTTCTTTCTGTTGTTTCTTCTTGTATTAGTATTGTATTCGCTGATTTCTTCTTTTTCTTTCTGTTGTTTCTTCTTGTATTAGTATTGTATTTGCTGATTTCTTCTTTTTCTTTCTGTTGTTTCTTCTTGTATTAGTATTGTATTTGCTGATTTCTTCTTTTTCTTTCTGTTGTTTCTTCTTGTATTAGTATTGTATTTGCTGATTTCTTCTTTTTCTTTCTGTTGTTTCTTCTTGTATTAGCATTGTATTTGCTGATTTCTTCTTTTTCTTTCTGTTGTTTCTTCTTGTATTAGCATTGTATTTGCTGATTTCTTCTTTTTCTTTCTGTTGTTTCTTCTTGTATTAGAGACAGTGACAAAAGGTCAGGTGTCATGTCTACTGTCCCGAATGACACACGATTGCTGACATTTCACCATTGCCAAAAGAATAAACAAATAAGAAATAGGTAGAAAATGAATGTGAAAACTGACTTTGATTGTTGATCAGTATTTTCTATACCACTAACAAATAATCTACTTACACATAGCTGTTTGGCAAATGTATGTTGCATGGGACACACTGACATGAAAGTGGAAGATGTTTTTCCCTCTAGAGAAACTGCATATCAAGTTACACTTTTTGTGCTCTTCCATTCCAGTTGGCAATCAATTGTTAACGCATGTTATTAGAAAAAATAGAACGAAAACAGATTAGATAGAATGAAAAATGTACTGGTGATGTCATTTGGGACATACTGACATGAAAACGGCACCTTTTGTCATTGTCTCATTAGCATTGTATTTGCTGATTTCTTCTTTTTCTTTCTGTTGTTTCTTCTTGTATTAGTATTGTATTTGCTGATTTCTTCTTTTTCTTTCTGTTGTTTCTTCTTGTATTAGTATTGTATTTGCTGATTTCTTCTTTTTCTTTCTGTTGTTTCTTCTTGTATTAGTATTGTATTTGCTGATTTCTTCTTTTTCTTTCTGTTGTTTCTTCTTGTATTAGTATTGTATTTGCTGATTTCTTCTTTTTCTTCCTGTTGTTTCTTCTTGTATTATTATTGTATTTCCTGACTTCTTCTTTTTCTTTCTGTTGTTTCTTCTTGTATTAGTATTGTATTTGCTGATTTCTTCTTTTTCTTTCTGTTGTTTCTTCTTGTATTAGTATTGTATTTGCTGACTTCTTCTTTTTCTTTCTGTTGTTTCTTCTTGTATTAGTATTGTATTTGCTGATTTCTTCTTTTTCTTTCTGTTGTTTCTTCTTGTATTAGTATTGTATTTGCTGATTTCTTCTTTTTCTTTCTGTTGTTTCTTCTTGTATTAGTATTGTATTTGCTGATTTCTTCTTTTTCTTTCTGTTGTTTCTTCTTGTATTAGTATTGTATTTGCTGATTTCTTCTTTTTCTTTCTGTTGTTTCTTCTTGTATTAGTATTGTATTTGCTGACGAAGACAATCGTCGAAACCGGTTCAATTAATTGTTCGTGTGTCTCGTACTGGTGAGTTCATTTTCATTGTTATCTTGTTCTTATTTTGTACGATTCTTTTTGTACTCTGACTTCAACATTCATACTATTGTCACTAATTGAACCTTTTAATGCTATCTAGCACACTTTTCGGATTGAAGATTCGTTCTCCTGAAAAATTCTTAAATTAGGGTACCTGTAAAACTGACTCGTTAATAACGTATTTTACCAATAAATTAATCAACAAAACTTCAAAACAGACAAAATTCACTAAATTTAACAAACGAAAGGGGAATGACATCAGTTCTATATTCAGAACGGGTTATTTAATTAGTATGAATATATTGTGTATTTCTTGCGTTACACCATCTCGATTGACGCAGGCGTCATGGCACAAAAAGGGATAATTTTTTCGTTCATTTTGAGGGTTTCTACAACAAATCAGTTGTTTTTCGCAATTACTAGTACTAGGTGGATCGTTTTGAAACTTTGAAGATATTTCGCCAACATAATCAAGATATCAAGCAAAACAGATTCTATGCCCATTTTGGGTACAAGGGTGTGAAGTAATCTCGGCCCTGTTCTTTGAGGGCAGTGACTATTTTTTGTCCATCTGAAATGTGTACTTTAACGTCCTCGTGCTGGCTCAGAGAGTGTCACACCATGGTGTCTGCATACACATGACACGATACGGTCTTCTAGTCCTACTGCTACTAAAACTACTACTACTGCTACTACTACAACTACTACTACTGCTACTACTACTACAACTACTACTACAAC
>NC_090252.1:38215148-38248945 GCF_037325665.1 Littorina saxatilis
CGCCTGGCGTCTGGCATTATGGGGTTAGTGCTAGGACTGGTTGGTCCGGTGTCAGAATAATGTGACTGGGTGAGACATGAAGCCTGTGCTGCGATTTCTGTCTTGTGTGTGGCGCACGTTATATGTCAAAGCAGCACCGCCCAAATATCACCCTTCGTGGTAGACTGGGCGTTTTAAAAACAAACAAACAAACAAACAAACTACTATCACCACTACCACTACTATTCCTCCTACTCCTCCTCCTACTACCACTACTATTCCTCCTCCTCTTCCTCCAACTACTACTACTACTAATTGTAATAATAATGATAATAGCTTACCCTATGTGCGTTGGTGTGGCCGACAGATTGCAGAAGCCAAGATAATAATAATAATAGCTTATCATCTGTGCGTTGGCGGTGGCCGACAGATTGCAGAAGACAAGATATTAATAATAATAGCTTACCCTCTGTGCGTTGGCGTGGCCGACAGATTGCAGAAGCCAAGGTGCCATTTCCCAACAGCGTGTGTTGAGTACCCCAGATCCTTCATGTACTGCGGAAGTGTCTTCAGATGCAAGGGCAGTGTATTATTCTTGCAGTGTCGAAACACTTGGTTGCTCTGAAGGCCTGTCTTGTAGGGGTACCTGCAGATTTAGAACCTTCTTTTTACACTGATAGACTTGATTGTACAATACAATACAATACAATACAATAAAATAAAAGAGAGAGAGAGAGAGAGAGAGCAACAGAGAGAGGAAGATAAAATAAATAAACATAAAGTTCTGTGTGTGTGTGTGTGTGTGTGTGTGTGTGTGTGTGTGTGAAGACTTGTGCAACAGGAACACCAACACAAGGAAATCAGTGATGCAAATCAAACATTTAGTCAGCAAAAGATCACTTGTATGAACTATGCATCACTTTATCAAAGTAGTGGTACTAATACACATTTGCCTTACAAGAACAAGTTTTGCGGAATGGAATAATTATGCACATTTTACTTTATATATTTTCTATTTATACAGCAGAATAAAAATAACTCTCCACGATCACTTTGATCTCAATGTCAAGTCTATCTGAAAAAAAAAATTGAATAAAAAAAAAGAAAAAAAAAGATTTGTTAAAAATTTTAAATAAAAAAAAATAAAAAAAAATAAAAATAACAATTAAAAGAATTTAAAAGAAAAAGAAAAAAGACAGACATACAAACAGACAGAAATACAGAGACACAGACAGAAAAACAGACAGACACACAGACATTCATATAGACATACTGACAGACACATGGGCAGATATACAGACAGACAGACAAGCAAACATACAGACACACTATTATAAGCTTAAAGACCGTCTCAGGGAGACAGACAGACATGTAGACTGGCATTAGAAGATAAAGCTGCTTGTAGCATTCAAAAAACCAAAAAACTAAAACAATAACCAAATTATAATACAACAAAATAATATTTAAAAAACAACCACACACAACAACCCGTGCCCCCCCTCCCGAAAACAATGCAAAACATATAATATTATACACAAAATACCAACAGAAAGAAATGGCATCAATGTAATACTGTAGAGAGAGAGAGAGATTGTAGGGTTTAACGTCCTCTCAGGTAACTGTAGTAACAACCTTCCAGTCATAATCGCTGCCCGGGAGGCGGTACACTTGGGCAACATGTACAACTGGTTAAGCTCCACCCCGTCGTCTCTCAGCCTCTGCAGGTTGGGGGTGTGCATACGCTCGTCACGCCAGCTGACGTCATTGAAACCCATGTCGTCAACCAGGAACATGATAACGTTTGGCGCCTTTTGCGTCATTGCCTGCGTCACGCCGTGTGCCAACACGAGTGACGTCAGCAGCAAGCTGCAAGTAATACCGTGGTTAATGTGTACAAAGGTGTGTGTCAAAATGCAAGTAAGCTCTTATTCCACGTGGTGAATTTACACATTTAAAGGCTTCCATTTAAAATGTGGAGGTGATAATCGTGGATTGACGCACAAAGAAAGTCGTATTGAAGCCCGAGTGAGGGAAGCTACGATGAAAAGCATAAAAATGTCTGTCCCTCACTTGAGCAGGGAACCGGCACGGTTGGCCTAGTGGTAAGGCGTCCGCCCCGTGATCGGGAGGTCGTGGGTTCGAACCCCGGCCGGGTCATACCTAAGACTTTAAAATTGGCAATCTAGTATTTTACTTTTTATTTCTTCAAAGTCATGAGGCTATATCTTTTGAGCCCACGAAAGAATGTTTCTGAAACTTGGCACACATGTAATGGCACCATTCTTTGCAAAGTACACAGAACTGCGTGCATGTCACATTTGTTTCTAGGACGTTATGAACGTTTGCAAATTAGTAACGGAAAACCGTTACAACGTCCATTCTCGGGTTCTGTTTGCTCCAAGTACTAGCGCGAATCCAGATGAGGGTCTTTGTCATCGTTCTGTGTAATTTGGAGAGGCTGCTATTTGTAGTTTTATATGTATTGCATATCAACTGCAGCTACCCAGCAAAAGCACCACTTAAACCCTGGATTTTTTGCTGTTTTTCAGGATAGTGGTCGCTTTCCTTTACACGCTAGATTAGCCTGACTGCGCGACGGATTTGAACGAACTTTGTATGACTTGTTAGGTAAGACACCAAATAAACATTTTGGTGTAAAAAATGCAAAATATCGTTCAGTTTAAGTCGCCGTTTTGACTGTTGATGGTGAATCATGCCGTCAAAAAACGCCATTTTTGAGGGTAGGCATGGTCACGAACATGTGACGTCATGCCCAAATATTGCTCAGATTCCTGAAAGTCATTTTTGAGCAGAAGAAAAACAGATCTTAAAATACACGTTAATTTCTGACCCAAAAACTGCTGTTTAACATCTGGGGTATACCACTGAAAAAATATCCTTAACTTTTGGGCTCAGTGTATCTCTAATTGTTCACACTTGTTTCAACACATTCTGAAAATATCACAGGCAACATTTGGCAAAATAATAGCCGATTCAATTTCTGTGGTTAATGGGTGACCTATCGATTTTAATAAAATGTTCACCGATTATGTACTGAAAAAAATCAGCAGCTAAACTTTCACTCAAATCTAATATTGAGACATCGAATACAGACACTCTCAATACTTAAAATTGAACTTAAATATAATTTTCAGCCTTAAATAACAAACTAACCCAGCAGCTAAACTTCCATCTAAATATAATGTTGAGACATCTAATTCTGACAAACTAAGCAACTCATATTTCACTAGAAAATACTGATCAGACATCAAGTACGGACACACTCAGTACCTAAACTTTCTCTTAAATGTTATTGTTCAGCCATCTGATACAGACAAACTCAGTACCTAAACATTCATTTGAATATAATGTTCAGCCATCAAATACAGACAAATTTAGCACCTAGACCTGTGCTTAAAGATGATGTTCAGGCATTAAATACCGACAAACTTAACTTTCACTTAAATTAAATGTTGAGACATCTAATACAGGCGAACTCAGTCGCAAAACTTTCACTTATATAATGATGTTCAGCCATCAACTATAGGCAAACTGGCAACTTAACCTCAATAAAACTTTAATGTCCGAAAGTAGAACAAACAGAAACATTTGCTTAACTACAAATATAATGTTGAGACATTAAAAACACAGACAATCTCTGCATCCCAACATTGACTAAACTGATTTTTTGTTGCATGATAAAAACAGACACACTTTTCAAGGATAAATATGTCCTACCTTGCGGGTGATATAACACGGTACCCCATGACTGCATCAACCAACCAAAGCCGTTCTCTATTTATACTGAGAGGGACCTTCTGAAGCATTGATCGGACGGGAGGGGCTATTGGGCGTCGCAATTAAATTAACACATGTGTGTCAGTCGAACATAAATCAAACCAAGGAGCGTTAAGGGGGCTGCCTACTTATGAAATAGTCTCGGTTGCAACAGGAAACTGCATAGCTTTGTCTCGTTTATCAACTCTCATTGGCAGTCACAGATAAAACGAGACCGGATGCTGAAATGGTTTCTTTATGTCGTGTTTTGGTCTTTTGCGTCACTATTACGCAATTTCATTGACGTCAACATGATAAAGTGCTGTCAAAATGAAGCAAAACCTCGTGTTTTTAATGAAACGCCAATACCTCGCAGACTTTTGCGTTCTTTTCGTACACGTGTGTTTGTATGTCAGCGCAAGGCTTAGGACAATTCCGTGCACTGTAAGGCTTTTTGTTCTGTAACGCTTTGGAAGAAGCAAAACATTAACGTGTCTGTCAGGAGAGTTTTTTGAATTGACAGGAACAACAGTAGGAATAGATTTTGCGTGGGAAACGAATTTGACTAAATGCAAGAACAGTCCACGGCCCACAATCAAGCATGTTAAAAAAATGTGTCGGTACTTTGAGATGTCAACACATTCAGGTGTTTTCGGTGGTCGTATAAGCATAACGATTTTGAGCACACTGCATGTGTTTTGCCCAAGTACCGTTCAGTCTTTCGGATCTGTCAGTAGCTTCTTCCCGTTTACTTGGTTTGCTGCCGCTGGGTAGTTGTTTCCCAAAAGATTAACCTGAACAGTCTTCCTTGGTTGGCTGTGTATCGCGAATGACAGTACACAAGGTACAAATGTCATCTGAGCAGGATAATCCGTACGTAAGGTTACAGAAAGGCGACTTTGTTGCACGTGTCCACACCAGAATCAACTCCTTCGGATGTAACACACACACACACACACACACACACACACACACACACACACACACACACATGAGCACGTGCAAGAATCACCTCAGGTCTCAGGCCGGGTTTGCCGCTGTAATTCACCAGCGGACTGGTGTGTGTGTGTGTGTGTGTGTGTGTGTGTGTGTGTGTGTGTGTGTGTGTGTGTGTGTGTCCGCGTGAGTCCTTGCTGTGTGTAAAAGCCTGACAGCGTCTGTGGCCAGAAACTGATGGTTTACGGGAAGCGGAGTGGGCCTTTAAGCATAATTAATTAATTACTGATTAAGCTTCAAAATTAAGCCTTCGCACTGGCTACACCCACTAAGAATGTATGGTATGTATGTGTATACAAGAGTCTGCCCCCTGTTTACTCTCCGACGTTAACTTCCGGTCGCGAAGCGAATTTGCCATTCGACACCACTTTGCGATAGGAACGCAGAGCAGTTGATTATCACAGTAAAAAAAAATCAAAGTACGCTAGGGACAGACACACACAATAAAAATTAAAAAACCCACAATACCTCATGCTACACGGCAGTTTATTGTTGGATTCTGATCGAGGAAAATGACTGCCATGACAGAGAAAACGCATACATAATATCGACAGAGTTGCCCCCATCCTTCGAAAAAATGTCTGAGCTGATGTTTTTTTCTTCTGAAACCCATAACAGTTTATTCCGTAACTTCGAAGGTATCCTGAATGACTTGTTTTGCTTACAAGAGCAGGTTCTGGACAATTAGAGTCTTAAATTGCAGTAGATATCCTTTCCTTCTCCATCTCTCCCGACCTACAAGAAATCGTACGTAATTGACGCGGTAATGTTTCCAGTCAGGTGCTACAATTAGCCGTAAGAATCAAGTTGTTTATTGCTCGTTTACATCATTTACATTACAACAGTTTAGACAAAGAAACCAAGGAGACAAAATCACGTTAGAATTTGCTCAGCGTTTTTGTTTCATGCCTTTACCTTTACGCTGCTTATCAGCAAGCTGGACTAGGGCGTGAACAGCTAGCAATTTATACAAGCAGCTGTTACCATTTCTCGTAATTGCTTAAAATTATTAGCAAAAACAAAAACAAAAAACAAAAAAACAAAAATCTTTTAAAGCAATATTAAAAGATTCAGTCAATCTGTCGTCATAATAAATTGGAGCTGAACACATTGGATCATTCTTCAAAGCCAACAAACCACATATCCACAGAATAAGAATTGCTTTCTTGTGTCCGAGACAATTTTCTTCCGAATGTTTTGACATTGTCCGCATTAAAACGGGTTCTTTGTGTGTGTGTGTGTGTGTGTGTGTGTGTGTGTGTGTGTGTGTGTGTGTGTGTGTGTGTGTGTGTATGTGTGTGTGTGTGTGTGTTTATGCATGTCTCTCTAAGGCTGTCTTGCTACCTAACCTGTGTGTGTGTGTGTGTGTGTGTGTGTGTGTGTGTGTGTGTGTGTGTGTGTGTGTGTGTGTGTGTGTTTGCGTGTATGCCGTATGTCTGTCTCTCTGCGTGCGTGCGTGCGTGCGTGCGTGCGTGCAGTTGTGTGCGAGTTTGAATGTGCGTGTGCCCGCTGTCATCTATAAAAAATGCACACGCGTACGTCACGAACAATAAACAAGTCGCGTGAAGCGATATAAACACATTTAGTCAATCTGTAGGTATCAAACTAAAAGGTAAACACCAGTCATCGCCGAGACTACATTCAGATAGTCTCGGCTAAACTTCCCCGAACACCGAGACGGGTCACGCTCGTCTCCGCGAAGCATGCGAACATTGTACTCGACCTATTTTCTGAGTTTTTCAAGTAAACAAAACATATCTATATATTTTTGAATTCAGGAGAAAACGAGGAATACAATGCAATAATTTTGTAATCTGTAAGTGAAAAATCGTTTATAATGACAACTTTAATAAGCAAACTAATTAACTAATTTTTAAGCTTCTGAGCTGAAATGCAATACCAAAGTCCGGACGGAGTCAAACATTGCTTAACCAAAATTTCAATCAATTTGGTTAAAAAATGAGGGCGTGAAAGTGCCGCCTCAACAATCACAAAATGCCGGATATGATGTCATCAAAGACATTTATCGAAAAAATGAAATAAAACGTGTGTGGATATTATACCCAGGAACTCTCATGTCAAGTTTCATGAAGATCGGTCCAGTAGTTTTGTCTGAATCGCTCTACACATACACACACAGAGCCACACATACATACACCACGACTCTTGTCTCGATTCCCCGTCTATGTTAAAACATTTAGTCAAAACTTGACTAAATGTAAAAATGACCTGCACAAAATTTAGGTTTTGAAAAATACTTGTGTTTGTACGTTTTGTCCAGGGTCATGATATTTACATTTAAATCATACCTGTTAAATATGAGTGGCTTACACAGTTTTGGAACATACTTGTGTTCGTGCTTTTTGTTAATGGGCATTATGTTCACATTTTAATCATATCTGTTAAATATGAGTGGCTTACAAAATAAAAAAAGAAAGACTCATTTTTTTAAAACATTTTTATTGGGGTCGGTGTTTACTTTTTCCAACGAGAAAATAGCTTTTAAGAGTAGTCTCCTTCTGCATTTCTCCAAGCAATCTAAATCTTCTTGATGTAGGGATTTAAGTGGGTTTTTTTCCTCAAAATATCGAAGCGATCACTAATTTCGGAAGTAAATTGTGACCATGTGTGAAGGTTAAGGTTATTGAATGATGGTCAAAATACGTGTGTCATGCTCATGCAAATAATGAAAGGTCTGCTTGTTTCCATTTCAGAAATGTGTTGATATCCATGAGTGTGAGGAATCCAATGTGCCGAGCGCGAAATTTAGGCGGTAGGGTTGGGAAACTGCCTGTGGTTTAATTCTTAGACCAGGGACTGGATGTTCATATTTGTACCATAGCTTCAGGTATGAATGTGCTACAACATATCACATTTTAAGGATCTTCGAATATTTCACAGGCATATTTTTCACATCTCTAAATGAAAAACTGCAATAGTGTTATACACACTTCATATTCACTCTATAAAACATTTGACACTTCTTTATTCTGTACTTTTCGCGCTGCATTCCATATTTTCAATTTTCCGGATTTTAAACATAATTTACCACCCTCTTAGCATGGACTGTACACAATCTATTGATAATACTATTATTTCTTTTTATCCTAAAACCAAGCAAATTGTGCTGCTTAGATGTTCTTAGATTACAACAAATTTTGACTTAGCTCTCTTCCAAATAAAAATATTGCCAGCTTGAAATAATTTAACACAGCGTCACTAATTATAATTACACGTACTACTGTATCTAGACATGTTTTTTCTCCTTAAAACACTATTTTTCTTATCCTAAAATCGTTCTTAGGTTACCACGAATTCTTGCTCAGCTCTGTTCCGGATTAACATAAATTGTCACCTTGAAATCAATTAATTAATTTAGCATAAAAATTTAGAGTCACACTATACTATTAATACATGTTTTGTTCCTTGAAAAAGTATGTTGATTAATCCCAAAACTGCTCTTGAATTATCAACTCCGATCCGGATAAACATATGAATTGTCACCTTAAAATCATTTAAGTCAGCACCAACAATTAGCAGTTTTGGGATTATAAAACATATTTTTAAGGAGAAAAACAAACATTGATAGTACAGTATGACACTGTACTATTAATATAGGTTTTTATAACACTATTTTTCTTATCCAAAAATAGCTCTCAGATTACCAACAATTCTTGCTCTGCTCGGTTTGGGATAAACTTACTCTCACTTTGAAATTAATCAATTCAGCATGAACAGTCAGTGTCACACTGAACTATCATTATGATATTATGGTTTTCTCCTTAGAACATAATTTTTTCCTATCCTAAAATCGCTCTCAGATTAAAATGAATTCTTCCTCAGCTCTGTTCCGGACAAACATATAGTCACCTTGAAATCTATTAGTTCAACATCAACAACTAAACCCGCAATGTACTACAAAGATCAAATTATGTTTTTATAATTAAAATTGTCCAACAGTATTTTGCGGTGTTGTTGTCCTCAAATAACACAGTAATCAATCCCACGTTTTGATCCGGATAGATAACGTGACACCTTGCGATCAATTAAAACAGCATTTTGAATGACAGTCCTCATTTGCTAAAATATTAATAATCTTGTGCAACCGACCTAATCTTGTTTTTAATGTCACGTATAAACGAACAGATGTGAAGTAGAGGTAAACGTTTCAGTGTACCTGCTGGAGCAATTACCGTGTAACTTGAGTGCACATACCACCGTCATGCTTACAAAGACAAGCAGCTGTCGGGTGCTATATTAGGCGTTCGGTGTTATCGGGAGGTAGTGAGTTCGAATCCCGGTCGCTGCCGCCTGGTGGGTTAAGAGTGGGGATATAAGGCGTTCGGTGTTATCGGGAGGTAGTGAGTTCGAATCCCGGTCGCTGCCGCCTGGTGGGTTAAGAGTGGGGATTCTTCCGATCTCCCAGGTCAACTTATGTGCAGACCTGCTAGTGACTTAACCCCTTTCGTGTGTACACGCAAGCACAAGACCAAGTGCGCACGGAAAAGATCCTGTAATCCATGTCAGAGTTCGGTGGGTTGTAGAAACACAAAAATACCCAGCATGCCTCGCCCGAAATCGGCGTATGCTGCTTAAATGGCGGGGTGAAAACGGTCATACACGTACAAATCCACTCGTGCTAAAATCATGAGTGAACGTGGGAGTCTAAGCCCATGAACGAAGAAGAAGAAGGTGTTATCGTTTCGTAAAACTACCATCTTGTTCGAACTATCATTTTTACAAAGAAAATACATTGAAAAACGAATTAAAAAAAAATCTCCTCTGAATCGTGTCTTATTTAAAAAAAGATATGCGTCACTGAATGTGCAATGTTTTCCTATAATTCATCTGTGTTTTGCCTCCCTTGATTTTCACGCACATACACACACATATGTAAGACTTCCTCCCTTTAAAGACCCTGTTTTCTCCGACTTCCTGTTCATAACTTCTGTAAATGTACCCCCAGTTTAAGACTTCCTACTTTTTAAGACCTGATTTTCTCAGATTTTTGGAGGTCTTAAAAGGGGGGTTCCACTGTAGAAGAAGGCCACAAATGTAAATTTAGACACCGGAAGTAGAACAAACAGAGCTAAATCTGTCGTGCCTTCTTTGCAAACGAGCGGGTCTTTGGGTGTAGTTAGTCGAGACTATCTTAATATAATCTCGGCGATGACTGTTGTTTGGTGTTACAGGCACAGTAAGCCTCTCGTAAACCATCACAGATACTGTCAGGCTTTTACACAAAGTACAAACACCCTTCCATTTGAACGCTCACCGAACGGGAACACCCAAGGTGCCCATACGTAAAGAGCTAGCAATTTTCAAAGAATTAATTTTGCAGATTGTCTGTCAGACAATCGGACGGTGCTTTTTTGCGCTTCTGACTCAACTTTTGAAATCTAAATAATAAATTGACAGCTTGTTACACAAACATTCTTAAGTCATAAAAGAAATATTTTTTCATCAAGACAAGATCAGAACAATACGAAGTTTTGAAAGTTTAAAAAAAGATAGCCCGGAAGCAGGGTCACGCAAGGTCGTGGTTCTCGTAGCAGACGACGCTGCCTGGCGCCAGTTCCACTGAACCGTTAACCGCCACTGCTCTAGTTCGCAGCCGTTTCAATGTTGCATTTCAGATTCAAAGGTACATAATAACGTGCTATTGCAGATAAGTTTACAGAGATTTGCCACGAGCGGTGGACTGACGATGCTACGAGTATACGGTCTTGCAGTTTCATTCTGTGAGTTCAACAGCTTGACTAAATGTTGTATTTTCGCTTTACGCGACTTGTTAAATCTGTTAGTGAAAATTCAATTTTAATGACAACTTGAAAGAGCAAACTAATTGACCAATTTTTATGTTGCCGAGCTGCAATTCAATCCCATAGTCCGGACTTTGTCGAAGTTTACTTGACCAAAATGTTAATCAATTTGATTGAAAAATGAGAGTAGTATAAGAGCGCACGGACCGGCCCTCATTTTTTTGCGCAATGCGCAAGGATAGGGACCAGCATAAAGTGATAGGTTAAGGTGCCTGTGTTTAAGTAGTGATAAGGAGGTATTGCGGATAAACGGTTTTTTGAGTTTTATATTTTGTCATGTGATTTCATGTGCCTGTACCTGTTGCTCGGTACTAATGACCACTCCAGCTGGGGTAATGACAGGATTACTGCTTCCCAGCAGTAATTGCCCCCATAGGGTCAATTCCCGGCCTTTTTATTGGTGCTTATCGCGGCTGGAGTAATGGGTGTTTGATTGCCGACAGCGGGTACACGTACAAGGTTTTGATAGGTACACCAGATAACATAGGTGTTTTTAATTTTTTTATTTTGTTGTTGATAGACTATGTAAGAGGTAGGGTTATATGTGTGCAAACACACACACACACACACACACACACACACACATGCCCACACGTTTACACAAGTACTTCCAAACAAGAAGGTAAAAGTCAGATGTAAAAGTAACAAACATTACATAAACTGCTCACGCTACCATTCAAGAGTTATACAGACACATAGTTATAAACTTTTCCAATATGACCATTTTATTATAAAAGTGACTTCAGTCTTTTAAATACTAAAGCTCAAAAATAAAAAAATTCAACATTTTACACACATAAACAAAATCCAAAAATGATTGTCAATGATAGTTTTTTGGTATACAACACCGCCTTGTTTGTTTTACACTTGTCTACTTTAGATGGTTTTTTTTATAACCAGGTACTAGTTTGGTTGTTTGTCTTAGGGACTCGCATAACTTGACGTGGGGCGACTTTTGTATTTCACATCCATTGTTGGATTATAGTACCCGAGGGCGTTGAAGGTAGACATACCAGCCGGGTCTTGGTCGCGGTTTTCAAACAGATTACTGCTCTCCGAGTGTTTGACAGGTGTGTGAGGTAGTTCGGCTGCTGGTGTTTTTTCTTTTTGTTCTGAACTCTTCTGACACGTCTGGTGTTTTTTAACTTCTCTAGCTACAACTTCTGTTTGTGCTTTAAGTCGCTTCAACAGCCTTTCTCGGACTTTGACCAGGCGAGCAAATTCTTTACTGTCCAAGACCACCCCTCTTTGACTTGGTCGCACGCGTCTGTTTTTTCTGTTTCCTTGGGTGATGTAGTGTCTGATGTGAATTTTCAGGCAATCTCCCGATATAACCCCGTCGGTTCAATCTTCAAATGGTTCAAAACTACAAACACCGTACCGGTTATGGATTCCTACAACGGGATACCGGAATAGGTCCTGTAAATATAGTAACGGAAAAACCAAGTTCAACACCACTCTATATATACTCCAGACGTCACGTGACGGAAAGAATGTCATCACACCATTGAAATGACATTCTTTCCGTCCCCTATAGGCGACGAAATAGGTCAAATTTTGTGCACTTTTTAGTGGAAAATGCTTCGACGCCGGAGCGGGTACTGGACCCAATGCCGTTGTAGTGCAAGTGTACTTTGTAGTGCACTTGCACTACAACGGCACTGGGTCCAGTACCCGCTCCGGCGTCGAAGCATTTTCCACTAAAAAGTGTGACCTATAACCGGTACGGTGTTTGTAGTTTTGAACCATTTGAAGATTGAACCGACGGGGTTAGATCGGGAGATAGCCAATTTTCACAAGTTTTCGCCACGTTCTGACACTCGCGAAAATGTTTCGACCCAAAGGAAACATATCAGGTTCGGGTAGCGGTGAGCTAAACAGATACTCTTCCTCGTCAACCATCTCTTTTGTCGTTCTCAGCAACAACAACAACAAAAGTGTTAAACAACTTTTACTTCTAGGAGACTGTCTTTGTAGACTGTAGTGTAGAGTAGGCGGTGTTGTCTTGTGGCTCGATCAGGGGATTTAGTAAAAAAATTAGACAACACCATCTTTATACATAACCTCCTTACACTATGACATCAGTTACTATTTTTACAACAACAGGTTTAGACTTGTTGCGTTAACGCATCTCTGAAAAAGTGCTATGAGCTTATGGTCAGGGTTTTGGGGGTTAAACATAGAAATGATGTCACGGAGCCTTGTACCCTGACTCTTTTTGATGATGAAATACATTGCAAGCAAAACACAAGTAGAACTTAACATCCCCTGTAATACCTGGTTTTTATAACACAATCCAATAACGCAACAACAACTAAAAAAACTTCAATGTCTTTGTGATTCGGTTTTAAAACAAAACTATCAAAATATTCAATATTCCCCTGACCAGCATAATACACACCAACTCAATGAGACCCAACCTTATGCGCTGGGTCTGTGTTTATGACGTAAGACGAGGGGTGAAGTAAATTTATCTCAGAAGGAAGTTGGTCTCTGGTGTAAACACCCATAAACGGCCGTCTTGCCACGGGGTGTCTTAACAGTAGGCGAGAGATCTCTAGTCCATTCATGATGTAAAATCAGTGATAACCTGCCTACTCCGAGCAATTTCTAGCAACGAGGCCATTTCTGTATACACAATAACGCGAACAGGCTCTGCCAGGGGTACACTAAACTTTAGTTCCAGACGCAAATCCCCCACAGCGCACTAACTCAAGCTGATCTCCATCCAACATTGACGGTGACAAGTCGAATACATACAGCGTATAACCTCCGGGATAGTCTTCATAGGCAATTCCGTTACCAGCGTCACTAACACCCACCCCTGTTCCTGTGGTCAAACTAAAGAAACTTCCCACATACTGTCTGTTTTCAAAGTCTGGTGTTAGTGGTTTTGCAGACTTGTTTTCCAGTAACATAGAGACAGAGGAAATTCAAGTTGTGAGTTTTAAAGTTGAATGGATTTTTGGTGTAGCTATCGTTAAATGCAGCGAGTTCTACTAGTCCTACTACAACGCGTGTTGGTAGCTGATTGAGAAACAAATTGTCTAAAACAGCACTGAGGTTTCCACGCGGGATCCCGTAAGATTTTATAACTACTCTTTTTAGATGGTATTTGGCTGTGGACCTCTCCAGGGTTTTTACGTGAGCAAGCCTTACAGCTGGATTTAGTTTTGCTTTTCTGACAAACAAAGAGATGTGTGTAATCACCGTTAGGTAAGCAGGGTTTAGTCCGTGGGCCATCAAATTAAACAGAGACACACCTACTACAATATAAATAACAAAAATCTGACCCAAAAAATACAAGCTCACTACGAGGGGTGTGATAACCAAAAACACGCCACAATCGAGAGAATCTCTTGGTATCAGTAGTTGTCTCTTCTAAGACGTTAGTATCAACAGTGGTATCTTCAGCAGACAAGGCGTCCTCAGCCATAACTACTCTGAATGCTGTCCAAGGCTATCAGATGAGATCCATGTGTTAAATGACGTTGGGTACCCAAACCAATACACTAAATACTCTTTTTCCCCCTTACCAAGTAATTCTTTTAGTACTTTGTCAATACAATACATTTTTTTCTCTCCTACTTTTTGTAGTTCTTCTTTGTAATTCTTCTGC
Source organism: Littorina saxatilis (assembly GCF_037325665.1). Classification (NCBI taxonomy): domain Eukaryota; kingdom Metazoa; phylum Mollusca; class Gastropoda; order Littorinimorpha; family Littorinidae; genus Littorina; species Littorina saxatilis. Next base: position 38,229,342 of record NC_090252.1, read on the forward strand.
GTGATTGTCTTTCAGTTTATAGGTCACTGGAGTTGATTTCAACACACTGCTAACTGAAAATATTTTTTCTGGCCACGCAGGTAAATAACCTTTTTTTAAAGAGTCGTCGTGTTTTACTTAGTCTCACACGATCACCAACCTGTAGCCTACCTTCGGGTTTTTTTCTTTGGGGGTTGTCCATACAAAACTAACCAAACTGTAACTTCGCCCGTTAGCCGAGGTCGTTGAAGGTAGACACACCAGCCGGCTCCTGGTAGCAGTTTTCAAACAGATTGCTGCTCTCCGAGTATTTGACAGGTGAGTGAGGTAGTTCGTCTGCTGATGTTTCTTCTTTTTGTTCTGGGCTCTTCTGATACGTCTGGTGTTTTTTTTAACTTCTATAGCTACAACTTCTGTTTGTGTTTTAAGTCGCTTCAACAGCCTTTCTCGGACTTTGATCAGGCGAGTAAATTCTTTACTGGCCAAGACCACCCCTCTTTCACTTGGTCGCACGCGTCTGTTTTTTCTGTTTCCTTGGTGAAAACCAAGGAAACATATCAGGTTCGGGTAGCGGTGAGCTAAACAGAGGCTCTTCCTCGTCAAACATCTCTTTTGTCGTTCTCAGCAACAACAACAACAAAAGTGTTAAACAACTTTTACCTCTAGGAGACTGTCTTTGTAGACTGTAGTGTAGCGTAGGCGGTGTTGTCTTGTGGCTCGATCAGGGAATTTAGTAAAAAAAATTAGGCAACACCATCTTTATACATAACCTCCTTACACTATGACATCAGTTACTATTTTTTACAACAACAGCTTTAGACTTGTTGCGTTAACGCATCTCTAAAAAAGTGCTATGAACTTACGGTCATTAACAACAGGGTTTTGGGGGTTAAAAATAGAAATGATGTCACGGAGCCTTGTACCTTGACTCTTTTTGATCATGAAATACATTGCAAACAAACCACAAGTAGAACTTAACATCCCCTGTAATACCTGTTCGTTGGTTTTAGAACACAAACCAATGACGCATACATTTTTTTTTTAAAAAAACACACCTTCAATGTCTTTGTGATTCGGTTTTAAACCAAAACTATCAAAATATTCAATATTCCCCTGACCATCATAATACACACCAACCCAATGAGACCCAACCTTATGTGCTGGGTCTGTGTTTATGACGTAAGACGAGGGGTGAAGTAAATTTATCTCAGAAGGAAGTTGGTCTCTGGCGTAAACACCCATAAACGACCGTCTTGCCACGGGGTGTCTTAACAGTAGGCGAGAGATCTCTAGGCCATTCATGATGTAAAATCAGTGATAACCTGCCTACTCCGATCAATTTCTAGCAACGAGTCCATTTCTGCATACACAATAACGTGAACAGGCTCTACCAGGGGTGCACTAAACTTTTAGTTCCAGACGCAAACTCCCACAGTAGTCTTCATAGACAATTCTGTTACCGACGTCACCAACACCCACTCCTGTTCCTGCGGTCAAACTAAAGAAACTTCCCGCATACTGTCTGTTTTCAAAAGTCTGGTGTTAGTGGTTTTGCAGGGGCTTGTTTTCCATCAACATAGAGGCAGAGAAAATTCAAGTTGTGGGTTTTAAAAGTTGAATGTTTTTTTGGTGTAGCTACCGTTAAACGCAGCGCTCTCTACTAGTCCTACTACAACGCGTCTTGGTAGCTGCCTGAGAAACAAATTGTCTAAAACAGCACTAAGGTTTCCACGCGGGATCCCGTAAGCTTTCACAACTACTCTTTTTAGAGGGTATTTGGCTGTGGAGCTCTCTAGGCTTTTTGTGTGAGCAAGACTTACAGCTGGATTTAGTTTTGCTTTTCTGACAAACAAAGAGACGTGTGTAATCACCGCTAGGTAAGCAGGGTTTAGTCCGTGGGTCATCACATTAAAACTTTGTCAATACGATACATTTCTTTCTCTCCTACTTTTTGTTGTTCTTCTTTGTAAAAAAAACTACCTTGTAGTTCTTCTGCGTGAGCGTCTTTCAGCTTATCGGTCACTGGAGTTGTTTTCAACACACTGCTAACTGTAAATAATTCTTCTGTTCACGCAGGTAAATAACCTTTTTTAAAGAGTCGCCGTGTTTTACTTAGTCTCACACGATCACCAACCTGTAGCCTACCTTTGGGTGTTTTCTTTGGGGGTTGTCCGTACAAAACTTACCAAACTGTTTCTTTGTTAGCGAGGCAAACTTTAACAGGTGTTGGTTTTATACTTCTGTGAAACGAATGGTTATACACGTGTACCAGGTGTTGTAATTCTTCTACAAATCTTACACGATTAGTGTGTGTAAAAAAGCGCCACATTTTCTCTTTTAAGAGGAACCCTTGTTCTGATTTCCCCCTGATCTGTTCCATGAGTGACTTGTCTTTCTTTCATGCCTCAGTCAATAACCACTCTGTTTTACAACGACCACGCCTGATCAACTCAAAACAGGACTTTCTTTCTTTTTCTCGGTGAAATCAGTGACCATGAAATTCTAGAACAAGTTAGACTCGAACACCCAAACTCTTGGTATTCTGTTCACAGCATCATGTCTTCCAGTTTCTATGTCACGCCTTTGTCTGACTTTCCTATCGGATGAGTCTGTGGTAGTCTACCTAACTACATCACAAACACACCGTTCTTGCACAAGTTACAAAAAGACGAGCATCATCATTTTCCTTATACTGACAGTCTGTGTCTCTTTCGCTGTCTTGCTTTGCACAAAGGACCCTTGCCTCATTCTTTGCAAAAAACCACAAAAACCTTGTTCAAACAGTGGACCGGACATTCCTCCCATTTTGTCAAATTAAACAGAGACACACCTACTACAATATAAATTAGAAAAATCTGATCAACAAAACAAAAAAACAAAAACAAAACAAATTTTTTTTTTACAAAAATACAATCTCACTACGAGGGGCGCGATAACCAAAAACACACCACAAGCAAGAGAATCTCTTGGTATCAGTAGTTGTCTCTTCTAATACGTTAGTAGCAACAGTTGTATCTTCAGCAGACAAGGCGTCCTCAGCCATAACTACTCTGAATACTGTCTAAGGCTATCAGCTGAGATCCATGTGTCAAATGACGTTGGGTTTTGTGAACAAGAAACAATTAACAAGTGGCTCTATCCCATCTCCCCCCTTTCCCTGTCGCGATATAACCTTGAACGTTTGAAAACGACGTTAAACACCAAATAAAGAAAGAAAGAAAATGACGTTGGGTACCCAAACCAATGCACTAAATACTCTTTTTTTCCTCCCTTACCAAGTCGTTCTTTTAGTACTTTGTCAATACGATACATTTCTTTCTCTCCTACTTTTTGTAGTTCTTCTTTGTAAAAAAACAAACTACCTTGTAGTTCTTCTGCGTGAGCGTCTTTCAGCTTATAGGTCACTGGAGTTGTTTTCAACACATTGCTAACTGTAAATAATTCTTCTGTTCACGCAGGTAAATAACCTTTTTTAAAGAGTCGTCGTGTTTTACTTAGTCTCACACGATCACCAACCTGTAGCCTACCTTTGGGTGTTTTCATTGGGGGTTGTCCGTACAAAACTTACCAAACTGTTTCTTTGTTAGCGAGGCAAACTTTAACAGGTGCTGTTTTTATACTTCTGTGAAACGAATGGTTATACGCGTGTACCAGGTGTTGTAATTCTTCTATATATCTTACACGATTAGTGTGTGTAAAAAAGCGCCACATTTTCTCTTTTAAGAGGAACCCTTGTTCTGATTTCCCTGATTGGGACGAGTCGCTTCTTGATCTGTTCCATGAGCAAAACAAACGCTTCAAAATCAATTTTTCTCACTCCTTTCTTCTCAAAAACAAAGAGTCGGGTGACTTGTCTTTCTTTCATGCCTCAGTCAATAACCACTCTGTCTTACAACGACCACGCCTGAGTTGTCAAAGCAGGACTTTCTTTCTTTTCTCGGTGAAATCAGTGACCATGACATTCTAGAACAAGTTAGACTCGAACGCCCAAACTCTCGGTATTTTGTTCACAACATCATGTCTTCCAGTTTCTATGTCACGCCTTTGTCTGACTTTCCTATCGAACAGAGGGAAAAAAGAAGACCCCTAAAAGACCTCCTTTCAAGTTTGTTGACGTAACAATCAATATGATTTATGTGTCTTTGTACAGACAAACTTCGGTTTCTCGACATCAACAATTTTCTTGCGCCAGGTTTTAGTTATTCCAAGTACCTCTAGGCGTTCGGTGTCGAAGAGGAAAAGGGTTTTTTCTGCTATGAATACGTCACTAGTCTAAGTACACTAGACGAAAGAGAACTCCCACCCCATGCAGCTTTATTTAGTAAGCTCAAAAACTCAATTATTTCTGATACAGAGTACGCTTTTTGTCAGCGTGTGTGGACTGAAAACAAAATGACGACTTTGAAGGCTTTTTTTGGTGTGGTACAACAACCTAGACACAGTACTGTTTCTGGTTGCTTTGCAGCATCAGATTAGTATGTACGCTAGCTGCGAGTTGATTTGCTGAAAGACGGTATTTCTGTCCCCGGTGTGACACTGAAGTGTCTGTTTGACACGTTGTCTTCAGATACCTACTTTTCACTTTTTAACGAAAAACAAAAAGACGTTCAAGCACTTTTGCGAAAGAACATTGTCGAGGGTCCGTCTATTGTCTTTCACAGATATCACGAAAAAGACAAAACACACATTCGTGGTAATCAGGACAAACCGGTACAGGCTGTTCAGGGGTTTGATGCAAATGCGCTGTATTTAGCTGCACTCATGCAAGACATGCCCACAGAGCACCCTGTCATTCGTAGAAAAGAAAACGTTTTTAAAGCGGAAAAAACAGATCCCTACGGTCAGCTAGCTCGGGAATGGTTGGAGTGGGTTATGGATTCAAAACAGATCCATCTCCAACATAAGTTTAACGCAAAAGAGAAGATCCTTGGTCGAAAAAAGATTAAAATTGATGGTTGGGATGACACAAATCAAATTTGCTATCAGTTTCACGGATGTTTGTTCCACGGGCATGACTGTTCTGTGACCGCCGGTAAAACGTCTAACCCTGTCACCGGAAAAACACTAGTTGAACTCAGAGAGCATACAAGCAACATCACCAAATACTTGCGTGAGGATGTGGGTGTGACTGTCGTCGAAAAATGGGAGTGTGAATGGCACGCAGACAAAATACAAAACACCTCCATTCAGGTTTTTCTACAAGGTCGTTTTCCGACACTTAAACCCTTCCGGCATCCTTCTACCATCACAGATCAAACTGTCTTAGACGCGGTGCAAAACAAAACTTTGTTCGGGTTGGTATAGTGTGATATTTATGTACCTGATCATCTAAAAGAACATTTCAGTGAAATGCAGCCTATTTTCAAAAATGAGTCTGTCAGCTGAGAACAGATCGGGGATTTTATGAAAGACTACGCTGAAAAACACAAGCTCTTATCCCAACCACGCCGTACACTTGTAGGGAGTTACCACGGTGAACAAATTCTGCTAGCTACACCCCTCTTGTTTTGGTACGTGCAGCACGGGTTGATTGTTAAAACATCACGCTGATCGTAGAGTATCAACCCAAAACCTGTTTCCGTCAGTTTGGTGACAGCGTTTCAAACGCAAGACGAGCAGGAGACCAAGACTCATCAAAAGCTATCTTAGCTGAAACTTTCAAACTGCTCGGTAACTCAGTCTACGGGAAAACCTTAACTAACGTGGCCAACCATCGTGATATTCATTACGTTTTGTCTGATAAGGCCTCAAAACTGATCAACAATGGTCGTTTTCAAAAACTAACAGAAGTAACAGATTCTGTCACTGAAGTAGAGATGGTTAAAAAAAATCAACTGGTCACTCCCCTCTCAGATTGGTTACTTTGTTTACCAGTACGCTAAACTACGCATGTTGGAGTTTCATTTTGATTTTCTAGATAAGTTTGTGTCCAGAGCCGACTACCAGCTTTTGGAAATGGATACAGATTCTCTATACATGGCGCTTAGCTCTTCAACGTTAGAAGAGGTGGTTCGTCCTGAACTGCGAGAGCAGTTTTACCAAGTGTATAACCAATGGTTCCCTGCACAAGCCTGTGACCAACCAACATGTTCTAGCATGTGAGGTCTTGTGTCTCTGTGGACAACCAATACTCAGACGTGATCAGTCTCTAACCTAACATTATGTATGACTGACTGTAGAACAACTCGTGTTCGGTGTAAAATGTACTTGCGATGTTTATAACACCCACATAAAAACCAACAATCTGAGTCTACTTGTTAAAACTGTTTTTATATGTGTACAACAGCTCCCATCCCTCTCACCAGTCGAGCTAACTTCTACACCCACCCCACACCATTTGTCTAGCACTAATCTAAGCATTAAACCCTAATCAACTCTCGGTAGCCAAACCTCGTCCTGTTAAACTTCGCTAACCACTGACCACCTCTGGTGGTTTATCGGAGAGGGGGGGCTCCGCGAAGAGCAGGGGTACCATTTTTATTGCCTTATCCTGACACCTCTGATAGTTATTAGCACTATTAAAGAGAGAGTGCTCCGCAAAGCGCGGATAGTAATCCTGTCATTACCCCAGCTGGAGTGGTCATTAGTACCGAGCAACAGGTACAGGCACATGAAATCACATGACAAAATATAAAACTCAATAAACCGTTTATCCGCAATCCCTCCTTATCACCACTTAAACACAGGCACCTTAACCTATCACTTTATGCTGGTCCCTATCCTTGCGCATTGCGCAAAAAAATGAGGGCCGGTCCGTGCGCGATATTACTACTAATGAGGGCGTGACAGTGCCGCCTGAACTTTCACAAAAACCGGATATGACGTACGTCATCAAATACATTTATTGAAAACATGAGAAAAAAATCTGGGGATATCTTACACAGGAACTCTCATGTGCAATTTCATGAAGATTGGTCCAGTAGTTTTCTCTGAATTGCTCTTCACACACACACACACACACACACACACACACACACACACACACACACACACACACACACACACACACACACACACATACATACATACATACATACACACACGCACACATCCTGAACTCAGGTCAAAATGAGTTCGGCTCATTCTATCCCTTGGTTTTCCTTGTCTGGCGAGGAAATCGATTTTTTTAAACATATTTAGATCTTTTCGTAATGTGTTATGGATGTAAGCAGATTCGCGATCGTCGATAATGATTTTTCATGGTGTTGTGTAATTTTTAAATTACAAAGGAATTGATAGGTAAGACAGTTTCAAGCGAGCTATTTTTCGCGGCTGTATTTACTGTGCAAACAACTCTAAATATGGCAAAAGTGTCACGTGATAATCAACCGTTTGGTTTCGGCGCTCGCTGGAGCAGACGATTTTTTGACAGTGATGCAACCATATATTACGGTCTCCTTCCGGCAGCAGTCATAAATTTTCGACTTGTTTTGACCTTAGAACGATGTCTTTATCATAACTGTGAAGAACAGAACGGAGATCACTGTCGAAGTCGGCCAATCTGCAAACATTTTCGTCTCGCGAACACTGCTCGCGAAAAACAAATGGGAGATAACTCTGTATTCTTGTTTTGATAGATTCGCGTAGGACTTTAGCGTCCGGTCAGAGGGACTAAAGCGATAGCGTGGAGCGATGATGATCAGAATGACACCCACACACATACACCACCACTCTCGTCTCGATTCCCCGTCTATGTTAAAACATTTAGTCAAAACTTGACCAAAAGGTACAAAGGTTTGAACACTCACTCAGGCTTTTGACACTTCCGTTCTGTTGTTATTAGACTCGTTAAGTATACAGTGTTAGTGTTAGTGGTAGTGGTTATCGGTACTTGTTTATGTGGTGACGTCAGCGTTTTGTGCGCAGTTCAAAGGTTAGGGGTCAAAGTTTACGTTTGCTTCCTTTGATCTGCTGACGAGCAGTGATTGAATCGACAGAAATAACGAGCTCTGAATTTTATGTAAAAACTCAGCTAACGCTTGTTTATTCACACAATTCTTTATAATTAGTATGTTCCTGAACAACTTAAAGCTACAAATGTCAGTTTCATGTGTGATGTATTCCAGATTAGATGCACTAAATTCTCGGCCAAAGAAATGAATCGGAATAAGTGAATCTGCAGACAGAGAAAGATGCACGCAAACACTTTTCTTCCAGCGAATTCAACTTTCTAAAGATTCTGTACACGTTGAACGTTCTGCATGCGGCTATTCAACACTTGAGTGGTTCAAATGTATCAAAGAAACATTACGATTTATTGATACAAACATAATTGCAATGATCGTTTCTTTTGTTCTTGTTTTCGGCTGTGTCGTCTGCTCCGTGTATGACTTTTCTTCTTTTTCCAACAGAAGAGTCCAAACATGGGACGATACTCTTTCGAATTATTGCAACAGTTGTCTTCCCTCCCATTACGTTAACGAAAGTGAAACTAAAGGCTAATTTTTAAGCCTCCAAGCTGAAATGCAATACCATAGTTCGGACTTTGTCGAAGATTACGTGACCACAATTTCAACCAATTTGGTTGTAAATGATGGCGTGACATATCCTGACCTCAGGTCAAAATGACAGTGCTGCCTCAACTTTCACAGAAAGACGGATATTAATATGTCATCAAAGACATTCATCGAAAACATGAAAAAAAAGTCTGGGGATATTATACTCAGGAACGCTCATGTGAAATTTCCTGAAGATCGGTCCAGTAGTTTTTTCTGACCGGCACGGTTGGCCTAGTGGTAAGGCGTCCGCCCCGTGATCGGGAGGTCGTGGGTTCGAACCCCGGCCGGGTCATACCTAAGACTTTAAAATTTGCAATCTAGTGGCTGCTCCGGAAACTAAAGGGGGAGTTTACGTCCTCACAGAAACTGTTTCTATTAGGGACATGAGTTGGTGATGCGCTAAGCGGCTGGTAAAAGTGAGAGAAGAGGGGAGGATGACGGGGCGGGCAGGAGTGGTGATGATAAAAGTTTATTAAGAGGAGTAAATTCTTCTTCTCGATAGTGTGATTTAATATATTTGGGTTTGGCACCCGTTGTCTCCAAAAGCATTGGGGGTAGGATTGTAAAAGTATACGTTTATTTTCCGAAATGGAACTTTATATGTGGCATTATATATGGAACTTTATATGTATCCAACTGGCGTCTGGCATTATGGGGTTAGTTCTAGGACTGGTTGGTCCGGTGTCAGAATAATGTGACTGGGTGAGACATGAAGCCTGTGCTGCGACTTCTGTCTTGTGTGTGGTGCACGTTATATGTCAAAGCAGTACCACCCTGATATGGCCCTTCGTGGTCGGCTGGGCGTTAAATTTCTTTTTCTTCTGAATCGCTCCACACACACACACACACACACACACACACACACACACACACACACACACACACACACACACACACACACACCACAACCCTCGTCTCGATTCCCCCTCTAGCTTCATAAACTAATGACTGACTGAATATTTGGGTTTAACGTCCGTTAAGACCAGTTGGCCTGTATTGGGACAGGTATTGGTAATACGTTGAAGATATGGTGTTATACATTGACTCGAACAAGCCCGTTGGGGCTGTCTTCCTCAACACACCAGCATTTGGTTTGACTCGTCAAATTATCGATATACGATCAGGATCATCAGAGACGAGTTTTTCAAGCCCTGAGACTTTCGCTGTGAACTTGTGATCTTTAGTGCGAAATAAATCTCTTGCTGAACGTGGGAATCGAACCCACGCTGATAGTGACCAACTGGCTACAAATCCAGAGGGCTACCAACTGAATTACGTCAGTTAAGTCTTGTGTTTCAGTTAATGGTCGGTATTCAGCATGGTTTAAGCACCCGGCAAGGGGATCCGCTGTCACCTTATTTAATTTTGATTTATGCCGAAAATTGTCTCTTATGGTACACCAACACAGATTTGGTGTATGAATATTTTTGACGAAAATAATGTATTGTCACAATTCGCCGACGATACCAGCCTGTTTCCTGATGGCACAGAGCAATCATTTTGTGAAAGTATAAAAGTGTTACAACATTTTGCGTCATTGTCAGGTCTGAGAATGAATTATGATAAACAATTGTAGTCTAAGTTTTCCAAAAGACGATTTTTGCCTCATATAAACTGGTCTGAATCTGCAAAATTGTTTGTTGAAAAAGAAGATACTTGTCTGAGATGGTTCCAGTACCGACTGTTGTACAGAACTTTGCCGACGGAACGGTTTCTTTTATTGCGAAACATTGTGGGTACGTCATTTTGTACATATTGCGGTACAGATGAAGGAATCCTTATACCAATGTTTACCATATTCCAAATCTTTATTTCCCAAATTAACAAAAAGATCCCTCACTTTCAGACATTAGGTAGAACTTTTAAGCAAAGATTTCTTTATGAAAAGTACAACGCAGTAATAAATATTACGCTTGATACATTTAACAAGGATTGGCGCTTGTATATGCATGTTTTGATGTAACCCTTAGTTTTTTTTCTCCTTTACATATTCTTGATACTGCGACCACAAAGCCACGACCACCCCCCCTCCCCCTCATGTGTGATGTATTTGTCCACGTGTGTTCTCTTTTGTGAATGTGCCCCCTTATCTGTGTCCTGTCCGGTAAGGTAAAGCCTTTACATGTCAAAAATAACAAAAATTAAAATAAATACAATAAAACGCCCCCAAAAGAGAATTAAAAGAGGCAACCTCATAAGTAATCCTAGGTAATGTACTTTACATCAATAACTTCTGTGCGTGTTTGTTTGTGATTGTTAGTTTTTACATTTAGTCAAGTTTTGACTAAATGTTTTAACATAGAGGGGGAATCGAGACGAGGGTCGTGGTGAATGTGTGTGTGTGTGTGTGTGTGTGTGTGTGTGTGTGTGTGTGTGTGTGTCTGTGCGTGTGTGTGTGTGTAGAGCGATTCAGACCAAACTACTGGACCGATCTTTATGAAATTTGACATGAGAGTTCCTGGGAATGATATCCCCGAATGTTATTTTTTTTCGATAAATACTTTTGATGACGTCATATCCGGCTTTTTGTAAAAGCTGAGGCGGCACTGTCACACCCTCATTTTTCAATTAAATTGATTGAAATTTTGGCAAAGCAATCTTCGACAAAGGCCAAACTTTGGTATTGCATTTCAGCTTGGTGCTTAAAAACTAATGAGTGAGTTTGGTCATTAAAAATCGGAAACTTGTAATTAAAATTATTTTTTTATTAAACGATCCAAAAACAATTTCGTCTTATTCTTCGTCATTTTCTGATTCCAAAAACATATACATATGTTATACTTGGATTAAAAACAAGCTCTGAAAATTAAAAATATAAAAATTATGATCAAAATTAAATTTCCGAAATCGATTTAAAAACAATTTCATCTTATTTCTTGTCGGTTCCTGATTCCAAAAACATATAGATATGATATGTTTGGATTAATAACAGACTCAGAAAGTTAAAACGAAGAGAGGTACAGAAAAGCGTGCTATGCAGCACAGCGCAACTACTACCCCGCTCTTCTTGTCAATTTCACTGCCTTTGCCACGAGCGGTGGACTGACGATGCTACGAGTATACGTTTGTGCAGTGCGTTCAGTTTCATTCTGTGAGTTCGACAGCTTGACTAAATGTTGTAATTTCGCCTTACGCGACTTGTTTTTATTTTGGTATGTGACTATGTGGAAGGATGATCTCATTCCATGTAGAAACATGTGTGTGTGTGTTTGTGTGTGTGTGTGTGTGTGTGTGTGTGTGTGTGCGTGTGTGTGAGTGTGTGTGTATGTCCGTGCGTGTCATGCGAGTCTGGATGTGTGTGTGTGTGTGTGTGTGTGTGTGTGTGTGTGTGTGTGCGTGCGTGTATGTCCGTGCGTTCATGCGAGTCTGGATGTGTGTGTGCGCGTATACCTGGTTGGCCAGTACTATCTGGTCAAATGGGTCAAAATAGCCATTTCTGCACTTTCGCTGCTTGTGGAAGACACTTCAAATACTCCTATGATACGAGTGATAAATATCAAGCCTACTGACAAACTGCCACATTTTCGCGTTTCGTTACATTTTCATGTTTATATAATTTTCTCAAGCAATGGGAACTCCCGGGGATTCCCCTTTTACGCGCGCGTCATGAAGTTCGGCTGATTTTTCATCTGTGCCCTGCTTGTAGCGTTTTGTGGCAAAAGAGGACTTGCGACAGACAAAGAGGACGAGAAGAATGTAAGCCGGTATACACATATATGCAATTGTGGCAAACTATCATTCATTTAATGTGTTGCATTGTAGTGATCTAGTTCCGTTTTTCCTTTTTGCCCCCCCCCCCCCTCCACCAGCCCCCACCCCCAACACACACACACACACACACACACACAGAGTACCTACAGAGAAAGAGAGAGAGAGAGAGAGAGAGAGAGAGAGAGAGAGAGAGAGAGAGAGAGAGAGAGAGAAGAGAGAGAGAGAGAGAGAGAGAGAGAGAGAGAGAGAGAGAGAGAGAGAGAGAGAGAGAGAGAGAGAGAAACATCCCACAAAGAGAAACTTGAAAGCGTAATAATAACTGGCGAGCCCGGAGTAAGGACGATACTAGCTGTGGCTATGACTCATAACCTTGACCGACTCATACCATCCTGCTTAATACTAAAGACCGTGTTACATAGTCGTTTTTTCGTTAGTTTCGTTCTGTCAATTCTGTCCGGTTGATTTTTCTTCTACTGGCCATTGTCGTATTACAGACACAAATGACAAGCATTTGCCAGGTATCATATGTTCTTGCAGTAAATGTTTACTTAATTTGTGTTAGATGTAGGCCTACTTGACATCAAACTGCATTACAGTCGTATTACATAGTTTACATAATTTATCACCGGTTTCCTATCCGCTTGACTTAGATTTTACCATTTTCCATTCTTGTATCAATGTGGATTTTTTGTTTCTGTTAAAAAACTGATTTTAAACAGACAGTTTAAAAGTGAGAGACTTTTAGTGCTTTTGTTTGTCATGAGTGTCTGAGCTTTGAAGCAGCAGGAAATTGCGGCATTTTCTTCAAATAAACATGATGTCTGCAGTTGACACGCGCGCTCACATAAGAGACTGAGAGAGAGAGAGAGAGAGAGAGAGAGAGAGAGAGAGAGAGAGAGAGAGAGAGAGAGAGAGAGAGAGAGAGCGAGCGAGACAGAGAGAGAGAAAGGGGGAGGAAGAGAGAGATAGATATACAGAGAGAGAGAGAGAGATAAAGAGAGAGAGAGATAAAGAGAGAGAGAGAAAGAGGGAGGAAGAGAGAGAGAGAGAGAGCGAGCGAGAGACAGAGCGAGCGAGAAACAGAGAGAGAGAGAGAGGGAGGAAGAGAGAGAGAGAGAGATAAAGAGAGAGAGATAAAGAGAGAGAGATATATATATAAAGAGAGAGGAAGAGAGAGAGAGAGAGAGAGAGAGAGAGAGAGAGAGAGAGAGAGAGAGAGAGAGATGGAGGGGGGTGGAGAGAGAGTGAGTCAACCCGAAAAGAAAAGCCGGATAGCGATATTGACTTAACAATTGTGTCAGTGTGGGTGAAAGACTACACGCTACCAGCCAGTATAAGGGCGGTGCGTGTGTGTGTGTTTTCGCCGTGAGAGCTTCGCTCATAACTTTTTTAAATTTTTAAATTTTTTTTATAGCATCATTGCTTGAGCATCTCGCGACGGCTACAATGTTAGACCTGTGTACGGGACGCTTTAAAGGCCAACATCCACAAGAATTTTTCTCCTGGAGCGACCTAAACTTGAACCCGAGGCAGTTCGCCAAAAAGAACCGCCGATCACGAGAAAAGCATGCGTATCGCATGCGAGACGATTTGCAAGCCAGCCAGCGCAGCAGCGGGTGGGGATTTGGTCTCGGCAAAGAAACAAACAATGCAGTGTTTGATCTCGGTGAGACTGAAAGAGAGACAGAGAGCACGAGAGAGAGCGACAGGGACACAGTGATTCAAGGCGCACAACTCTAGTAAAGTTGTCGTAGCACGTCCGCCTATGGCCAAAGTGATCCGGGTTCGATTCCCGGCATGTGTGGTCTATGTTTTTTTTTGTTTTTTTTTAATTCTTGTTTACTATTGTTTATTATGAACGTTTTAATGTTTTATTTTACTCTAATAATTTTTTTAATTGTGTAAAATAAATAATGTTTTTTTTTTAAATCCACGTGCACAAGACAAAAACTTTCATACTGGGGGAGCGAGCCAGTCTGAAGAGTACTCGGGTCCAGTGCCAGCGTTTTTACATTTAGTCAAGTTTTGACTAAATGTTTTAACGTAGAGGGGGGAATCGAGACGAGGGTCGTGGTGTATGTGTGTGTGTGTGTGTGTGTGTGTGTCTGTGCGTGTGTGTGTGTAGAGCGATTCAGACTAAACTACTGGACCGATCTTTATGAAATTTGACATGAGAGTTCCTGGGTATGATATTCCCATACATTTTTTTCATTTTTTTGATAAATGTCTTTGGTGACGTCATATCCGGCTTTTCGTGAAAGTTGAGGCGGCATTGTCACGCTCTCATTTTTCAACCAAATTGATTGAAATTTTGGCCAAGCAATCGTCGACGAAGGCCGGGGTTTGGTATTGCATTTCAGCTTGGTGGCTTAAAAATTAATTAAGGACTTTGGTCACTAAAAATCTGAAAATTGTAAAAAAAATCATTTTTTTCTAAAACTATCCACATTTACGTTCATCTTATTCTCCATCATTTGCTGATTCCAAAAACATATAAATATGTTATATTTGGATTAAAAACAAGCTCTGAAAATTAAATATATAAAGATTATTATCAAAATTAAATTTTCGAAATTAATTTAAAAGCACTTTCATCTTATTCCTTGTCGGTTCCTGATTCCAAAAACATATAGATATGATATGTTTGGATTAAAAACACGCTCAGAAAGTTAAAACAAAGAGAGGTACAGAAAAGCGTGCTATCCTTCTGAGCGCAACTGCTACCCCGCTCTTCTTATCAATTTCACTGTCTTTGCCGTGAGCGGGTGACTGACGATGCTACGAGTATACGGTCTTGCTGCGTTGCATTTCGTTCAGTTTCATTCTGTGAGTTCGACAGCTACTTGACTAAATGTTGTATTTTCGCCTTACGCGACTTGTTTATAATTTCGCTTCACGCGACTTGTTATTTATGTATCCAAAACATCATAGAACGTGGTACAATGCATGAAAACAACGCCGACAGTAAACAAGATGTTATCTGGGCAGTACATTGGGTTGAACTAAAAGAATTCTGCTGAGAATGTACAAAAGAACAAGTCGCGTGAGGCGAAAATAGTTTCATTCAGTTTCAGCGTGGTGGCTTAAAAATAATTAATGACTTTGGTCATTAAAAATCTGAAAATTGTAAAAAAAAATATATTTTTTATAAAACCATTCAAATTTACGTTCATCTTATTCTCCATCATTTTCTGATTCCAAAAACATATAAATATGTTATATTTGGATTAAAAACAAGCTCTGAAAATTAAATATATAAAAATTATTATCAAAATTAAATTGTCGAAATCAATTTAAAAACACTTTCATCTTATTCCTTGTCGGTTCCTGATTCGTGAAAGCGAAATTACAACATTTAGTCAATCTGTCGAACCCACAGAATAAAACTGCACGTACTGCAGTGTTTTCAGTCACGAGAATAAAACAGCGTCGTCAATCCACGCGGCAAGGAAGTCGCTCAATTTTTGCGTGCAACACGAAGTAAACAGACATGCAAGAATAGCGACGGGTTCAAGTTTAGGTCGCTCCAGGAGAAAAATTCTTGTGGATGTTGGCCTTTAAAACTGCTCGCAAAGGCAACAGAAGTTTTGTTCAGGGAGAAGTCTTTACTTGTTCACTGCTATCCAGATAGTACTGGTTTTCCAGGTAGTACTGTAACTCGCGTATGTGTACGTGTGTGTGTGTACGTGTGTGTGTGTGTGTGTGTGTGTGTGTGTGTGTGTGTGTGTGTGTGTGTGTGTGTATCCTACAGCAGGCATCTGTTAGGCCAAAAAAAAAAAAAAAGTCTGTTTACGGTATCCCGACCGACCCTATTTTTTCGCGCGACCCTAGACTTTTTTGGGGGCATCTGGGGGAAAAAACAAGAAAAAAAAGTCTTTGTTTTTTGGCAAAATAACTTAAAAATATGTGTTTTTTTAGAAGAAAAAAATCCGGACCTATCGACCCTATTTGTTTTGCCTATGTTACCGTAAACAGACTATTTTTTTTTGTTGGCCCTATATTGTTTGTTTGTTTGTTTGTTTGTTTGCTTAACGCCCAGCCGACCACGAAGGGCCATATCAGGGCGGTGCTGCTTTGACATTTAACGTGCGCCACCCTATATTGTTGTCAGTACAACTACAACAAACACAGTCACAGGAGTCCATGTCAACACAACGCTTAATCCCGTTCAAATGTAGACACTGTTCTGCTACCCTTCACTAGCAGCATCAGACACCTCCGACGAGCTGCTATTCACCGTGTATGCGGACTCATCGGCCTCAGAGCTGTCGTCAAAATGTGATGAGGGCGCAGCGGATTGCGGCGTGCCCTGGGCAGACTCATCGGCCTCAGAGCTGTCGTCGAAGTGTGATGAGGGCGCAGCGAATTGCGGCGTGGTCGTTGCTGCATCCAGATTCCCTACGGCACCAGCAGCTCCGACCTGGGCAGACTGACCTTGGGCTGCTGTCTTGACCTTGCGGCGATTGTGCCGGTATCCCAGGGCAGCCCCGATGACGACTGCCACTACCACCAGGCTCAAGCAGCTCGCTATGATCATCATGCTAGCGCTGTTGCTGTCCGCACTCTCTTGCTTCTTTGTCTCTGCCTCACTTTGTTGCGCCTTAATTTCTGTATCATTCCGTTGCTTCTCCGTCCCTGCATCATTTTGTTGCTTCTCCGTCCCTGTATCATTCTGTTGCTTCTCCGTCCCTGTATCCGTGAGCCAGGACAAAGAGTGAGTAAGGTTAAAGACAAAACTTAATGAGGGGCAAATGTGTAGGCTGAATCTGGATGTGTATGTGTGTGAATTACTTAATTAGTTAATTAATCAATGTGTGTGAATTAGTTAATTAATTAATTAGTCAATGCATCAGCTTAATTAGTTAAGCTTGTTAACCCCTGCATCAGTGAGCGAAGACTTCAAGAAATGACTCCATTAAAATAGGACTCGCCACAGAAAGTATTAGTCGTGTCAATTTTTGACGTATGCTCAAGTGAAGGGATGGTCTTAGTTCACGTAAACGTCTGTTCAGACCTGAGATGGTGAGGCTAACTGTTTTTTTACGAGTTGGAGTGTGCCTTTAACGTAGAAGTATCTGTATTGTTATTGTATATATGTCAACATGCCAAAGATGAATTTCATTGAATATTTTTGAGACACGTATGTGTGTGTGCGCGCATTATGAATTATCAGCTTAGCGCTTGTCATCACCTACACTATACAATTTTGCCTAGACACTTTTTGAGTATTCATGTTAGAAAATTGCAATATCTCTACTCTTTGGTCTTTCAGTCACGTGAAATGGTCTGAAGAAGACACGAAGAAAGCTCTGGTAGCAATGAAAGATAGTCGGCTTGGGTTAAATACCTATGCAAATGAGTTCGGCTAATTTCAGCTGTTTGCCCAGTTCAATTTACCCGACCAGTTCTCAAATGTCAAGAAACAAGTCCCCGTGTTCACATAACACATCAGATCCTTTATTTGACTTGCAGGTGTGTAGCTCTAACCCCAATCTTCAGATATAACCCCACCGTCTTAGCTTTACAGCCTTTCGATGGGCCAGTCACAGCGTATAGTTCTAAGGGTGTCCACATTACCCCCCTCTACACTATAACAAATCACCAACAATAAAATATTTACATTAAATCAAATTTAACATTATCTATTCACTATTGTCGTTATGCAACACCGGTTCAAGTGAGTGTGTCTTCACTATTTAGCCTTTGTTATTTATGTGATTTAAGAAAAGTTTACAAACAAAGACTGAATACACAGATCAACATGAGAAAATATATCCAGAATAAATGGCTTTTACCAAATGATTCTAAACACTAACATACACACATACTCACACAAGCATACACACGCACATACACACACACACACCAAAAACACATACGTACACATACACACACACAGACACACACACAGACACACAAAGAAGAAGAAAACACACACACACACACACACACACACACACACACACACACACACACACACACACACACACACACACACACAAGGAAGTAAACACACACACACACACACACACACACACACACACACACACACACACACACAGAGCCAGCTCACACACGGTTCTCGGGTAATTACTTATTTCAAGACGTGGTCCTGTCAACCGTGTGTTCCCGGGGTTTACAATCACATCGTAATTGTAGGTTCCTGCGACTGTGGGCATCGGTAGATTGCGAATCGAACACGTTCCTCTTACGTATGCAGCTGTGTTAGCCACAAAACTTTCTGTGGAAAGCGATCCTTTTTCTTGCGTTTCAGTCTGCAACATAGTCGCCCTTATTATTACATTTAGTCAAGTTTTGACTAAATGTTTTAACATAGAGGGGGAATCGAGCCGAGGGTCGTGGTGTATGTGTGTGTGTGTGTGTGTGTGTGTGTGTGTGTGTGTGTGTGTGTGTGTCTGTGTGTGTCTGTGTGTGTCTGTGCGTGTGTGTGTGTAGAGCGATTTAGACCAAACTACTGAACCGATCTTTATGAAATTTGACATGAGAGTTCCTGGGAATGATATCCCCGGATGTTTTTTTTTTCGATAAATACTTTTGATGACGTCATATCCGGCTTTTTGTAAAAGTTGAGGCGACTCTGTCACACCATCATTTTTCAATCAAATTGATTGACATTTTTAAAAAGCAATCTTCGACAAAGGCCGGACTTCGGTATTGCATTTCAGCTTGGTGGCTTAATTAAAAATTAATTAATGACTTTGGTCATTAAAAATCTGATTATTGTAATAAATATTTTTTTAATATAAAGCGATCCAAATTTACGTTCATCTTATTCTACATCATTTCCTGATTCCAAGAACATTACCTGCTATTCCGACTTGGTCGTGTGACCGACGTTTTCTTCCACACGAGATTACGTTGATTGTCTAACGAAGCCGTCAGGCTGAGTTAGACATCAGCTAATCGAGTGTGGAAGAAAACTCTGTCACACGACCAAGTCGGAATAGCATTAATGTCTCACAGCTTCAATAGAGGAGAGAACAAACACGTTTTGTGTACTCAAGCTTGACAAACCTAAACACAGGTGCAGCCATTGTGGAGAGATCTACTTTTTGACAGAAGTGACCGAACAACTGTGAATGACGTCTCGGATTATGTGAATGACGTCACAGTCATCGTCACAGTCTGTATCTTTTGAAGCATCGCATTCTTCATGACGTCTTTCTGTGTCTGCATCCCGAAATGTTTGTTCATTCCGGAATCTTTGTCATCTATGTTCAGAACTCTGTCCTTCTAGTTTCAGACTAACAGGCCTCCTGAGCGAGCCACTTTCCAAGGGAAGCTAAATTCGCGTATGGAAACAGTACTGTCGTCTGGGATGCCGTTTTCAGTATTCTGAGCGTTGAAGAATTTGTAAAGAGAAGAAACGATAACAGCAGGAGAAATACAAGTCGT
>NC_090252.1:38249145-38254145 GCF_037325665.1 Littorina saxatilis
CTCTCACTCCCTCCCTCCTCTCTCTCTCCCTCCATCCCACTATCTCTTTCCCTCCCTCCCTCCCTCCCTCCCTCCTTCTCTTCTCTCTCTCCCTCCCTCCATCCCTCCCACACTTCTTTTCCCCCATCTTCTTCCTCCCTCCCTATCTCCCTCCCTCCCCTTCTCTCACTCCCTCCCTCCTCTCTCTCTCCTTCCATCCCACTATTTCTTTCCCTCCCTCCCTCTCTCCCTCCCTCCCTCTTCTTTCTTCCCTCTCTCAATCCCGCAAAGTCTCTCCCTCCCTCTCTTTCTCTCTATCTTCCTTCCCCTCTCCCTCCCTCCTTCCCTCCTTTCTCTCTCTCCCTCCCTTCCCTCTTCTCTCTCACTCAATCCCTCAATCCATCCTCCCCCCTCCCCACTCCCTCTCTCTCCCTCGGTCCATTCCTATATCTCTCTCTTCCTCCCCATTTATCTCTCCCTCCATAGCTCTCCCCCCCTCCCTCTCATCTTCCCTCTCTTTCTCCCTCTCTCCACCCCTCTTTCCATCTCTCTATCTCCCTCCCTCCCTTTATTTCTCTCTCTCTGCGTCTGTATTAAGTGTTTGTATAACTGAGGGACAGGTTGTAAGATTAGGCTTTGCCTGAAACCTCTATCATTTGGTAATAAAGTTCAGTTTCAGTTTCTCTCCCTCCATCCCTCCCTCCAGCACCCTCCCCCCCCCCACCCGCCCCTGCTTTCTCTCCTCTCTCTCACTCTCTCCTCTCTCTCACTCCCTGTCTAGTCTCTCCCCCCCCCCCTCTCTCTCTCTCTCTCTCTCTCTCTCTCTCTCTCTCTCTCTCTTTCCATCTTATGCAAATTCGTAGTGTTATTTTCACTGTTTTGTCATTTCTCTTGACAACACTTCTTCTTCCAAATATTCTGGTAAAACCAAGTAAGTCCGCATGCTTAGATCTGCGCATTTTTTGTTAGATCTGATATTGGGGGGAAAAGTGGTAAAACCAAGTAAGTCCACAAAATGCCCAACAAAACCAAAACCATCCATCAGATTATTATGAAAATCGGGTTTTAAACGTAAATTAATGCTATTTATCTAATTATCTCGGTGGCTTGATCTAGATAATCATCACTTTTGAGACATTTTATCAAACAGTAAAAGTCGTTTTTCTCGGAAGTAGCGTCAGTGGGCTTACTCGGTTTTGTCAGCACACGGCAGATTTGGTCTATGGTTTAAGAAAGTACTGCGATCCCACGCTACACGGAGACGAGCGTGACCCGTTTTGTTTTTTCGGTGTGGTTAGTCGAGACTACCTCAATATAGTCTCGGCGATGACTGTTCTTTGGTGTTGATCTGTTACTTTGATGCCGACAGCTTCACCAAATGTTTTTATATCGCTTCACGCTACTTTTTTAGAATGGATTTTCGTGTTCGTGTGTGTGTGTGTGTGTGTGTGTGTGTGTGTGTGTGTGTGTGTGTTTGTGTGTGTGTGTGTTTGTGTGTGTGTGTGTGTGCGTGTGTCACGGACTTTGCAAGACATTGAGTAACTTACACACGACACGGACTTTACAGCGTGCTGAAGCACTGTTTTGATTTCCCCCACAGATCACAGTGCCAGCGATGGTGTTTCTGTGGTTTTGTTTTCTATGGTCGAGTGTGACGATCAGTGTGCTGGTGCTGTAGTCTGTCATATTCACTTCGTACGGCGGAGAACTATGGACACATGTTCGGTTGGACCAAGAACAAGAACCCATGGTAACGTTGGTACCATCGTCGCGGGTAAAGTACCATGTCACTGTGTCATCCGGGATGCCAGTACATGTGAGATACGCCGAACCAGTTTCGTCCAGGTCAACTTTGCCATCGCTGCCACACTGCGATATCTTATAACCTGAGGACAGTGCAAAATGAAGAATACCTTGAAAGAGGTGTGCAGGTGTCTAAACCAGTAACGTCTATTCTTTACGTTATATGAAATGTGGAAAACCAAAACATTAAGTAGTTTTGAAACACTCTTTTTTATTTTTTTTTTATAAACTACTGACTACAATTGCTTGAGGGATGAAGACTGGTCTTATGAAGAATTGAAATTGAAGTGGAATTTGGGGGATCAGGTAAACAGATTCATATCTGTCAGTATCTCTCTTGAATAGTGATGGAATGTAAATCGGCGCTCTCCCATAGAGAGAGAGAGAACGAACGAATGAAATAACGTCATTTTACAAGACCAGGATTTAACGGTTCAGGGCGCATTGCCTTGTCTCACAACCTGTCCTTCAACAAATACTAAACATGTAATATCCACGAAAGAAGCATACAAATGGAACGAATTGATGTTTTGTATTTGTTGAAGAGCAGGGCGTCTTCTAAGGGGTAATGTGGTTCAAGGAGGGGCAGAGGTGGCGCAGTGGTTAGCGCGACGGAAGGACGCAGTGGCGGTCTGCTCTCTGAGGAGACGCTCACTCAGTCTGGCTCCGCGACTTAAGTCAGTGTCGTAAGTAGAGGGCTTAGTAGGTAGCGGTGCCTGTGTCCCTGGCCAGGAACAGGACCAATACTGAACACCGTCGAAGTGACTCAGCAGCAGTGCAGTGTCATCTTCCGAGGGTAGCCCACCGCAGCGGCCTGACATCCTTCCCTGGAGTGTCTGTAAAATTTGTGAGGGTGCCCAGGTGTCTGACCAACACTGGGGGCTCATTGATTCGACAAAGTCTGGCGGCGGAACGAAGTTGGGGTGTTGCAGTGAGTGCTGGGACGGGGCGGCGTGGGAGCAAACTGGGAGAAGGAACAAGCGTCGGGACAAGCAAAAAGAGGATGAAACAAACAAAAATAAAATAAATACATAAAGAAGAAGAGAAGAGAGAGAAGAAAGAAAAAAGAAAAAAAAGAGAGAGGAGAAAAAAAAAGAAGACAAAGAAAGATTTAAAATAAAAAATAAAAAATAAAAAAATAAAAAAGGAGGGGCAGAGGTAACGAAAGCGAGTCGTGTGCAAGCACTTGCTTTTTCCATGACCCCCCCCCCCCCCCCCAAAAAAAAAAAAAAAGCAGTTTCAACTTCATAAAATAATGTTAAAGAGAACTCCTTATGTGACCTATTTTAATCCATTTACCCCTAACCTCCTCCCCACCACCATCACTAGCCTGACATACTTATGAACATCCACCACATTTTGAAAAAAGATATCCTTTTTTTTAACAAGAATCATAAATGTTAGTATTAGTAATATACTATTACTATTTGTTTCACCCGCTGTGATCCCAAAATGTGATAGGGGTAAACCAAACTAGGATCATGTTGGCAGATTATAACACCCTTGAAGGGTTCAAAGTTTTAAAGCTCTAGCTTCAAAAACGGCTGAAATACTGTCATTGTTAAGTTATTATGAATCAAACATGATCCCATGTGACCCCAAACTTGATGCGGGTAAATCAAACTTAGGTCAAGTCGGAAGATCATCAAAACCTAGAAGGGTGCAAGGTTTCGAAGCTCTGGCTTCAAAAACATCCATGATAACCCCAACGTTAAGTTTGTATAAAACGAACGTGACCCCGCTGTGACCCCAAAATTTGACGAGGGTCAACCAAACTCGGGTCACTTCGTAGGGTCATCAAACCCTAAAAGCGTGCAAAGTTTCAGAGGTCTACCTCAACGTTAAGATCTTTGTCCACGGACAGAGGGGCGGACGGACGGCCGGCCATCCATACAGACGGAGACATATGAATCCTAATACTCACCAATTACTCAGGTGAGTCAAAAATGCTAAATGCAACCAATATAAAATGGAAATCAAAATTAATGCGGAGAAAGTTAGAAAGACCATAATAAAGAAGCGAGGTGTTGAAAAAAAAGGCACACGCTAACACGACTTACAAACAAACAAACAAACAAACAAAGCAAAGAAATTTAGACAAGTTTTAGCCAAGAAATAAGGGAAAACAAGGGAAAGTGAAAAAGCCTAAAGGGAGGTAATGCTCTGTACCAGGCTGCAGATCCAGTAAAGGATACGTGAACAAGTGAGATCTAATTTTCAAGAAGTGAAACAGGAAAAGCGGTCAACTTTTTGCTGCCGTTCAACACAGGACTTCGGTAAAGAAGAAGTCTTCTGCAAGACTTTTTTCAATTGGGTCGTTTGAAGGCGATGCATTAAAACCAGACACAGAAATGCTATCATAGCAACAAGACTAAGCACAGTCTACAACATAACACACAAGAAACAATCATTGGAGAATAATGCAAGAATACGTGCTTAAAATAAGCATGCATTCTAAACACACACACACACACACACACACACACACATGCACACACACACACACATACACAATAACACACACTCACACACATACCAACACACACACACCAACACACACACCAACACACACACACACACACACACACACATACAACACACACACTCACACACACACACACGTACATACACGCACACAAACTCACTAACACGCAATCAACCACACAAACAGACACTGACACAAATAAACACACAGACACACTTACGCAGAACAACCCCATCCCTTTCACCCCCTCCCTACTACACCCCACAACCCCCCGCAACCCCCTTCCCCACCCGTACCCCCCTCCCCCCCCACACACACAAACAGCCACACATACACGGTTCTCGGGTAAATACCTATTTCAAGACGTGGTCCCGTCAACCGTGTGTTCCCGGGGTTTACAATCACATCGTAATTGTAGGTTCCTGTGACTGTGGGCATCGGTAGATTGCGAATCGAACACGTTCCTCTTGCGTATGCAGCTGTGTTAGCCACAAAACTTTCTGTGGAAAGCGATCCTTTTTCTTGCGTTTCAATCTGCAACATAGTCGGCCTTTTTATTACATTTAGTCAAGTTTTGACAAAATGTTGTAACATAGACGGGGACTCGAGACGAGGGTGGTGGTGTATGAATGTGTATCCTTGGCACAAAGGGTCAAAAATCCCCAAAATAAGGCCTTAAAAATATAAGGCCTTATTTTGAAAATAAGGCCTTATTTTTGAAAATAAGCCCTTA
>NC_090252.1:38256645-38299145 GCF_037325665.1 Littorina saxatilis
CGTGCATACGTATGTGTTTGTGTTCATTACCCCATTTTCATTACGCACAATCCAGTGACAGGTGTAGTTTCCATCAGAAGCAAACATCTTCTCCACGTCACACGATGCTGACACTGTCCAGTCCTTCCTGTCTATAACTGTGTGGTTTATTGAGGCCATGCAGTTGGACAGCCTGTCGGCCTTGTCTGTGTCAAAAAGAAATGTTTGTCAACTTAAGTTATTACACGAATTCCGAAAATGTTGGTTAATTTATTACATTTATGTTTTCATAACACGACCCAGAAAATAATGTCATCTTATTGTTCATTATTTTCTGATTCTAACAACATATTAATATGTTATTTTCAGATTAAAAACAAACTCTGAAAATGAACAATATGAAAAGTATGATTAAAATTAAATCTCCGAAATCGATTTAAAACAATGTCATCTTACTACTTGTCGGTTCCTGATTCCAAAAACATATTGATATGTTATGCTTGGATTAAAAACAAGCTCAGAAAGTTAACAAGAAAAGCAAAATTAATGCTTTACACGACTCTCCTTCGTCATGTCTATTAGTGTTTTGTAGGTTTTAAAAAGAGCCCCCCCCCCTCCCCCCAAAAAAAAAGGAAAGAAAGAAGCTGTTCCAACTTCAAAAACATAACTTTCACGTCGGACTGATTGACATTAACTTGATCCTTATGTGACCTGTATCAATCCATTCAATCCTAAGAATACTTCACATACACATTCAAACCAACCTATTTCCCACCACCCTCACTAGCATGACATTCTCAACATCCACCAAATTATTTTAGAATTTTTTTTAATTTTTTTTTTAACAAGAATCATAATACACTCTTCAAAAAAAGTTAAGGATCTGTTGAAAAAACGGATCTAATTATAAAAAATTGCCAAAAAATTAAACATCGACATAATAATTAAAAGATTAATGTGTTTGAATTAACAAATGAACAATGAGTCTTGACCTAGAATTTTGTTTGGCAGGCAGAGTTATTTCCCTTTGTGGGACTTCTCAAAAGCGCTCTGCATTTTGGAAGAAAACGGGTGTTTTTTATAGCCCCATGAAATTTGCGGAACGCATGCCAGGGCAAAAGGTTGTGATGCACGTGCTACAACAGGGTCCTGGCTATGAACATCGCTCACCAGCTTGTGTTTAAAGGTTGACACGCTGACACACTTATGCAGAGTAGCAACATGCCCCCACGAAGAAAACTGAACGATTTGGATAGAGGAAGGGCAATAGGATGGCTACAAGACGGTGTTGCTGCCAGGCAATTGGCCCAGAGGCTTGCAGTGGCTCCCTCTGTCATCATCAGACTAAAACAGAGATTCCACGCAACTGGAAGAGTGCAGGAGCGACAACGTTCTGGTCGGCCCAGAGTCACCACACAAAGAGAGGATCGCTTCATTCAGAGGCAGCCCATGCAACAAAGAATGGCTAGGGCAAACAACATTAGGCAACGCCTACACGCTACCACCAACACTGTTGTTAGTGGTCAGACGATCCGAAACCGCTTACACAACTTTGGCTTGCGTGCAAGGCGTCCAGTCCGAGGAACAACCCTGACTGCTAATCACCGAGCAGCTCGCCGAGCCTGGTGCACTCAACATGTGAGGTGTTAACGTCAGCAGTGGGCTCAGGTGTTGTTTACAGATGAGTCCCGCTTTTGCTTGGAACCTGCTGATGGTCGCATCCGAGTGTGGAGGCGTCGCGGAGAGCGCTTCGCAGAAGGCGCTCTTCTGGAACGACAGCGTTTTGGCGGAGGCTCTGTGATGGTCTGGGGAGGGATCAGCACACGTCTAAGGACACCTCTGTACCATGTAGTGGGCAACTTGACCGGTGTCCGCTACCAGAATGAGATCCTGCAACCCCTGGTCGTTCCAGCCCTCCAAGCGATCGGCCCTCGTGCGATTCTTCAGGATGACAACGCACCTCCCCATCGCTCTGCAGCTGTAAACACCTTCATCCAGCAGGCCAGGGTCAACAGGATGCTGTGGCCAGCCAACAGCCCGGACCTGAACCCCATAGAGCACATGTGGGACGAGCTTTGTCGTCGGGTACAGCAACATCACCCTCCTCCTGCCAATCTGGGTCAACTGCTGCAATGGCTCCAGCAGGAGTGGAATGGAGTTCCCAGAGCATTCATATGCAACCTGATCCACTCCATGCGCCAATGATGTGTTGAATGCCTGGCACACAACGGAGGGCACACGCGTTATTGACACTGATTCACATTGTTGTGAATTCCATTTTCGAGGGTTGTCACGTTTGACACACTCTAGCTAAATTGTCGCTGCCGCGTTCGATCTTTGCTTTGTTTGTCATTACTCCTTGGTTGTTCAATTATATAATTTAAAAAAAATGAAAGAATTCGGTCTTGTCTGTTTTGTGTGGCGTGCTTGTAAAAAAGTGATCCTTAACTTTTTTTGAAGAGTGAATTACACATTATGTTTCTTTCCCAAATTGAGTTTTGGCTAGCCCAGACAAAATATGTATACTCAGACACTTGAATGACCTCATTTTTAACACTATGACATCATAACATGATGTCATAACCAAGAGTCTCGCCAAGACTGACCAAATCAAACAAATGACATCATAGCTTAATGAAGTCAAGACTTATATCCTTGACAGCTCAGTGGATATTTTAAGTGCTGAAAATCTTTTCCAGCAAACATTTTCATGCTGGGATTCTAAAATGTGATGAAAACAAGCCACATTTTGGTCATGTCTGCGGATCACCAACACCTACAATTTCCTGAAATGTTGAGGCTTTTGCTCCCACAATGACCGAGAAAACCTCAATGTTAAGCTTTTACAAACATGACCCGGCTGTGACCCCAAAATGTGACGGGGGTCAACCAAACTAGGGTCACGTCGGCAGATTATCAAACCCTTGAAGTGTTCAAAGTTTTCAAAGCTGTAGCTTCAAAAACGCCCGAGATAATGTTGAGTTATTATGAATCGCGCATGACTCCCTGTGACCCCCGAAAATGACGAGGGTCAATCAAACTTACTTCAAGTTGGTAGATTATTAAACCTTAGATTTGTGCATAGTATCAAAGCTCTAGCTTCAAAAACATCTGAGATAACCTCAACGTTAAGTTTTTATGAAACGAACATGACCCCGCTGTGACCCCCACATTTGACGACGGTCAATCGAATTGGGGTCACTTCGTGAGATCATCAAAATCGAAGAGTGTGCAAAGTTTCAGAAGTCTAACATGAAAAACTTCCGAGATAACCTCAACGTTAAGTGTTTTGTCCACGGCCTGACGGACAGACGGCTGCCATTCAACCGGACACATATGAATCCTAATACTCACCAATTACTCAGATGAGTCAAAAAGAATAGAATCAACAAGCCCTCATCTGCAAAATGGAAACACCTCTTGTTTTTGTCGTGTCCAAAAATGGAAGTGATACAGAACTATGGCCCAAATTTATTGAAATATAGTAATGTTAACTCCTTCCGGAAGAATGTATTCGAAGCGTATGAAGATTTTTATGATAAAGTTGAAATAAATGAGCCAACAGAATTATTAGCAGAGCCCTTGTTTTATTCACAAAAGTTCACAATTGCCAAAAAGGTCATTCATTTTAAAGACTTGGCAGAAAAGGGTTTATTTAAGGTAAAACATTTGATCAAAGAAGATGGAACATTTTTGAATTACCAAGAATTTCAAACAAAATATGATATTCAAATAAAAATTCGTGATTATTTTGGCTGCGTTAATTCGGTTAGGGTTTATAAGCGCAAAAACGGCATTGAGTTTATTAAAGGCACAGTAAGCCTCCCGTAAACCATCACAGATACTGTCAGGCTTTTACACACAGTACAAACACCCTTTCATTTAAACACTCACCACTTGAGAACATCCTCAAGCAATTTTCAAAGAATTTATTTTTGCGTGGTTTATCTTACCTCTGAGCCATCGTGAACTCGTGTGATCCAGTTTCCCTTTTTTTACAATGCAGTCGTCAGTTAGTAATTTGAATGCGACTCGCTGTGAGCTTATCTGCAATAACACGTTATTATGTACCTCTGACTATGCACGAAACAAACGGCTGTGATTCACAAGAACTCTCGCGATGGCTTTTGACTGTTCAGAGGAACTGGCGATAGGCATAAACCGTCGTCTGCTACGAGAACCACGACCTTGCGTGAACCCGCTTCCGGGCGTTTCTTTTTTCAAACTTTCAAAACTTCGAATTGTACTGATCTTGTCTTGATGAAAAAAGAATTCTTTTATGATTTAAGAATGTTTGTGTAACACGCTGTCAATTTATTATTTAGATTTTAAAAGTTAGGTCTAGCGCCAAAACGCACCACGGTCTCTGAGACCATCCGCAAAATTAATTCGTTGAAAATTGCTCGCTCTTTACGTTGGGCACCTAGTATAGCATGTTCCCGTTTGGTGAGCGTTCAAATGGAAGGGTGTTTGTACTGTGTGTAAAAGCCTGACAGTATCTGTGATGGTTTACGGGAGGCGCACTGTGTCTTTAATGCAGATGCAAAAGAAAGCTTTACATTTTTATTGAATTAACAATGAAAGGATCCAAACCGTATTATGATATAATGATCGGAAAACCTGAAATGTCAAAAGCATGTACAAATTGGGAAATATTATTGGACAGAGAAATTGATTGGCAAAAAGTGTTCCAATGCACAAAGAAAATAAAAGAAGTCAAGTTACGATGGTTCCAATTAAAAATTATTTACCGAATTCTGGTTACAAATTCTATTTTAAAGAATATGGGGGTAACAACTAGTAACCTGTGCAAATTTTGCAATTTGCAAATAGACACCATTATTCATTATTTATGGCAGTGTGAATTTGTTCAAACCTTTTGGAACAACCTTAAACAGTATATGAAATAAAAATGTTTGAACTGCAGCAGGCTTAAGCTAAACCCCACACTTGTATTATTTGGACAAGACGGCTGAACAAACACTGATGAAGGTTTTGACTGTATTTTATTGCATGCCAAATGTTTTTAAAACAAATGTAGAATAAATAAAGTAAAGCCAACAGTGTACATATTTTAAAAGGAACTGTCCTACACATACAAGATCGATAAACATATCCACTGTACAGAATTGAATTATGAAAAATTTAGGCTGAAGTGGGCTTCATATTTTACCCTTGTGGAACAGCACTTGTTATAATTGATTGTATGCTGTATTGAATATGTTTTTATCCGTCATATCCACTCTATTATTATCTGACTTCTATGCATTGCATGACAAATTGTAAAATTGCCTGAATAAAACATCTTTGAAGACAAAAAAAGAATAGAGATACAGAAAAGCGTGCTATCCTGCTCGGCACAACCACTACCGCGCTATACTGGCTTGTCAATGTCACTGCCTTTTCCACGAGCGGGGGAATGACGATACTAAACGGTCTGGGCGAAAACAATGCAGTGTGTTGAGTTTCATTCTGTGAGTTGGACAGCTTGATGTAGTAGTTTCGCTTCACGGGACTTGTTTTGTTTGTTTGTTTGTTTGAAATGAGGATAACCTTTTATTCTGCAACATAGTCGGCCTTTTTAGTCTGGATTATCTTGCTCGCGTGGTGTGTGACTGTGTGTGTGTGTGTGTGTGTGTGTGTGTGTGTGTGTGTGTGTGTGTGTGTGTGTGTGTGTGTGTGTGTGTGTATGTATGTGTGTGTGTGTATATATATATAAATACGACTTGTGTCTGTCTGTATGTCTGTCTGTCTTTGTGTTCCGATTGCGCGGCCAAAGTTCTCGATGGATCTGCTTCAAATTTGGTGGGCATATTCAGGTAGACCCAAAACACAACCTGGTCGATGAGAATTTTCAACACGTGCTCTCAGCGCACAGCGCTGAACCGATTTTGGTTTTTCTGTTCATCTTCCCAGATCCATTCCCAGTAACTCTTCCTTATCTTCTCCAGTGTTTTGCGTTTATCTCCCTTCCTTCGTGTGGCGTCAATCCATATTCCCGTTACTATTTTTAGAAGGTCACTGTCCACAACGCTCAATCCATATTCCCGTTACTATTTTTAGAAGGTTACTGTCCAGAACGGTGCGCCACTCACCGAAGCCGGCGTACGGTGCGCCACTCACCCGGCGAAGCCGGGTATTCGGCTCTACTTCTTCCCGGCGAAGCCGGCTACCCGGCGAAGCGGGTATTCATCTAGTATATATATATATATATATGTGTGTGTGTGTGTATAGTGTGTGTGTGTGTGTATGTGTGTGTGTGTGTGTGTGTGTGTGTGTGTGTGTATGTGTGTGTGTGTTTGTGTGTGTGTGTGTTAACACGGACTTTGCAAGACATTGGGTAACTTACACACGACACGGACTTTACAGCGTGCTGAAACATTGTTTTGATTTCCCTCACAGATCACAGTGCCAGCGATGCTGTTTCTGTGGTCGCGTGTGACGATCAGGGTGCTGATGCTGTAGTCTGTCCTCTTCACCACGTACGGAGCAGTTTGACCAAACTTACGGCCGGACCAGGAACACGAACCCATGGTAACGTTGGTACCATCGTCGCGGTTGAAGTACCATGTCACTGTGTCATCCGTGATGCCAGTACATGTCAGATACGCCGAACCAGTTTCTTCCAAGTCAACTTTGCCATCGCTGCCACATTGCGATATCTCATAACCTGAGGACAGTGCAAAATGAAGAATGCCTTGAAAGAGTATTGTCTAAACCAGAAGTCTATTATCTAGAAATATTTATCTACTATTACCAGCAGTCGACACGCGGTGATACATATGCCCTTTGACCTTTCCTTGGGGATATCCCGTACTAAAAATAGAATACGGGATTATGGAAAACCATGTTCAAGGGCACTACGCACTGTATGCGATTTTCAATAAACGACTCAAAACCTTTGGGATAAATCAAAAAGAATAAAATACAAGAATATAGAGTTCAGAAAAGAAGAAAAAAGTTAAAAAATCATGTTTTACAAAAGTATTTGGGACTCGAACCCGAGACCGCCGGCATTGGAGGCAAACGTCTTACCACCCCGCCACAAGACCGCTTACCCTATCGGCGTGAAAAGACTTAAAGTGCCAACATAACTGCCACGTGCCCGGATCAGTTTTTGAATCAAGCATTTGTTGACTCGTCGTTTTTCCCGTT
This sequence comes from Littorina saxatilis, assembly GCF_037325665.1. NCBI lineage: Eukaryota > Metazoa > Mollusca > Gastropoda > Littorinimorpha > Littorinidae > Littorina > Littorina saxatilis. Next base: position 38,263,780 of record NC_090252.1, read on the forward strand.
CGTATAAAGTGTGTTTTCTTGTAGCTGCGGTGTTGCCTATAAGGCAATCAATTTCAGGGCCGGACTAGGCGAAGAGGAGGGGGGGGGTTGCCAGTGGTGGCCCAGGGGGATGTCCCCCCTCGCGGCAGGGGCGGATCAGTTCATTTTATGACTGTTTTTTTTCAAAAGTATATTGTGAAGATATGGGTGTGAAGGCGCGAAGCGCCGAGCCGACGGCGCGAAGCGCCTAGCTTGCTAGGGGGGTCCGGGGGCATGCCCCCCGGAAAATTTTGAAAAAAAGGATGCCAAATGGTGCAATCTGGTGCATTCTGAGGATGATCATAACCAGTTTCAGGCAGCAGATTTTGTCACTGATTAATACCCCAAAAATTGAAACTCAATGTAAAATAAAGAAATGCATACCTCATTCAATATTTTTATTTTTTGGCTGGGGGGGGGGGGGGTCCGGAAACCCTAAAACCCACCCCTCATTGTGGGGGTCAGGGGGCGAAGCCCCCTGAAGCTGACGGGTAGGTCATATTCTGAGATAGGAAAATGGTCGCTCCTTGCATGAAACGGCATAAAATAAGCAATAAATAAAAAAAAATTAAATAAGTAAGGTACATGTTTAGGCTGGGGGGGGGGGGGGTTGCGCAACCCCCATAACCCCCCCGGTAGTCCGGCCCTGAATTTTCACCAGAGCCGATGTTACTAAAAACAAAAAAAATGAATGGGTAATTCGGCCGCGGCGGCTGGAGATATTGTTCCGCTGGAAGTACTCAATATATATGCACTTTTTTTTTGTTCGATTCATTTCATAATCAAAAACGTTTGGAATGAATCAAATGAATAAAATACAAGAATTACGAGTTCAGAAAAAAATCAAAATAAAATTGCCGTCGAAGCGAATCGAACCCGGGATAAAAAAAGAAAGCACTAACATATGAACGAGCACGTTACCAACTGAGCTAATCTGTCAAACTGTAGGCAAGGGAGATTTTAACTTCAAGTATTACACTTCAGTTCTCGAGCGTGGCGACGGCTGACGCGAGTTTCCGAGTCTCTCTGTTCGTGTTTGTGTGCTGTTCTCTATATCTCACTGTTCGGGGCTAATTCAGTTCATAACTGACTCTACGCTCCCGGTCACTTCGTATAAGTTTGGAAAGCAATATGAAGTAGCGATAATTTCAAGCGTGACCGACATTATTGATACGAAATGCCATGACCAATCGCAGAAAAGCGCTGACGTCATTGCATGAAAAATACCCAAATTCCTCTATTCTCGATGACATACTAAGGAGTTAGTTAGGGAGAACGACGATCTATGGACGGTTTATTATATAAAGGGAAGCAAGAGGTTAAAAACGGGCGTTGATAGAGCCAATGAACAAGGATGGGAACTTGTAGTATTTCATTCACTTGTGTATAAACTAGTAACGTCTATTCTTTTCATTATATGAAATGTGGAAAACCAAAACATGAAGTGGTTTTTAAACAAATTGTTTTTGTAAACTAATGACGTCAATTGCTTGAGGGATCAAGACTGGTCTTATGAAGAATTGAAACTGAAGTGGAATTGGTGGGATCAGGTAAACAGCTTCATATCTGTCAGTGTCTCTCTTGAAAAGTGATGGAATATACATCGGCGCTCTTCCATAGTACTTTGTATGTATGAAACGGCTCGAGAGAGAGAGAGAGAGAGAGAGAGAGAGAGAGAGAGAGAGAGAGAGAGAGAGAGAGAGAGAGAGAGAGAAAGAGAGAAAGAGAGAGAGAAAGGGAGAGATTAACGAGATTAACGAATTTTTTAATGCATTTAGGCAACATGCCCCTTGCAATTGGGGGAAAAAAACGTGGCAAAAACAACATCAAGGACAAACATAAATGTAATACTGGTGGACTATCTAGTCCATCAGAAAAAGTAATTGTGATATTATATAATATGTACATTACAATGACGGCCATAGCCGGTTAAATAGTGTAGTTAAGTTGTCGCCTTTTCTGCTATTGTTCAGGATTTGCAATCAGCTCTTGTCTAAGTTTTAAACAATCAAAAATAAATGATGCCAGCATTTCCTGATTTTCAATATTCATTAAGTTGACAAAATTTCTAGCTCTCAAACAATTATTGAATAGAATGTTTAAAGAAAACTGTTGTCTTATATTTGAATAGGCTTGGCAGGCGAAGATGAAGTGAATTTCATCCTCCTCCGCCAGACCACACAAGGGACATAATTCCAATCGTCTATTTACATTGTATCTGTGCCTGTTGCAATATAAGTCGTTTATGCCAACTCTAAATCGGACCAGAACGTCTCTATAACGTCTAATATGCAAACTTGATAAGTAATGTTCATACTGTAAAATAGTTTTGAAGCTTCGATAGGTTTTTGAAGCGAGAGAGAGAGAGAGAGAGAGAGAGAGAGAGAGAGAGAGAGAGAGAGAGAGAGAGAGAGAGAGAGAGACAGACAGACAGACAGACAGAGACAGAGACAGAGAAACAGATATAATTATATATATTAATGCCCGAGATATATAGAGGTTACAACACGAGTTTTTTTTTTATATGGCTTGTATTTCAGTCAAGACCCAGCGGATGAATACTTATCAAGGGACTCACGAGCCTCTGGCGAGTGAGTCCCTTTGATATTCCCGCTGAAAATCACGAGTGTTGTAACCTGTATATCCTATGAAGATCTAAAAGACAACGTGTGACGGAAACATCAAGCTTTAGTTGTCTGTTCAGATGAGGCACCTCTGCACATACCTTATTATAAAAGCACGTCTGTTGATCTATGTCAAGTCGGTGAATAATGGTGGCTTGGTTGTCTCCGTCAGTTGAAAGCCTCTTACACGGATTTGACTGAATACCTAGTGGTTACACACGCATCTCCTGAGATCTTGGACACCGTCATCGTCTACAGGGCCTACTGCACCGCAGAAGAGCTAGAAATACTCGCAAAATGCATTAAACAGCTTGTCCAGAGAACAATCGTAGTCGATGATGTACCGATAATGGCGTGTTTACCGGGCACGCTGTAACTTCACATGAGCATAGCCTAAACATAGCAGCCGCGAGCGCTGGTCGGACGGACTGGGTTTTTAACGATTGCTAGTTTGACTTCTGTTTTAGTTGAGAGCACGAGCACGCACACTCAAACACATACGGCTTGTCGTGTTGATCACCAGAGAGAAATAGAACAGCGAATAGAAGGAAACATAACAGATTTTGTCATCATTTTCACGAGTTTTCATTCACAAACACCTGAGAAATAAATCTCATGTTCCCCATGCAATAAATCGAGGTGGTGAATGGGTTTGAGCTTTCAGGTGAAACGTGGATTGTAAAAGTAAAAGCCAATCAGGCTGATTGTTTGATGTGTGGAACCATCGCGGCTTTGGATTTGTGTTTCCGAGGACAACGATTGAAAGAATTCACTCTCAAAGACCCAATCAATGTTGATAATTACCGCGGCGACTCATGGTCAATTTGCAACTTATCTCTGTAATCGCAAAATCCACAACGAAAAGTCATAAACACTTAAAAAGAAAAGAAATATGCTCAACACTTACTGAACTCACACGTATGATCGCAGCTCTGTACATTTTCAGACTGGAAGAAAAGCGTCAACAAGCTACGTTTGACGTCACATACAAGGTTGACGTGTTATCTCGAGCTACTGTGACGATGCTTTGTGGCCCGGAGTTGGATTCTAAAAATTCGTCTCCCTGTGGGTTATTGTGCATTTTGTTGCACAACCAAAATGATGACAAAAACGATGTTTGGTGGCTTGTCGTCAGACCAGCATTTTGTTGTTGGTCCTCGGGGAGCATATCGCCTTTTGTCTCATATTTATCAACCGCGGCCTTCGGCCTTGGTCGATAAAGATGAAACAAAAAACGATGGTCCCCTTGGACCAACAAAAAAGCTGGTCTGTCAACAAGCCACCAAACATCTTATAATGTCCCCATACTATTGACGCGATGGACGACATACGTCATGAAATCTATGACGCTGTGATGATAGTCTCGGCAAGTCGAGACTAAAACTCAGCTATAGCACTGAACGACTCTCGCGCAAGTTCTCAAAAGCGTGGTAACCCCTCGCACATCCGGTCGACAGGTACATGTGCATTTTGGAATGTCAAGGACGACAGAAAGTAGAGCCAGCTATGATGTATTTTGTGCACCCTTATTTATCCACTATTTTATGTGTTATAAGAATGCAATTGTTACATCATAGATGCAACAAGAGAACAATTGAAATACGAGAAATATACCTAGAGTACATTTACAGAGACAAAGAAGGGAGGTCATGGGATATATATATACACCGAGCACAAAAAGTTAAGGATATTTTTTCAGTGGTATAGCCCAGATGTTAAACAGCAGTTTTTGGGTCAGAAAGATACGTGTATTCAAAGATCAGTCTTTCTTCTGCTCAAAAATGTGTTTCCTGGATTCAGCAATATATTTGGGTATGACGTCACAGGTCCGTGACCACGCCTACTCTCAAAAATGGCGTTTTTTGATGGCACGATTTACTTTCAACCGTTGAAACGGTAACTTAAACTGAAATATATTTTACATTTTGTACATCAAAATTTTTATTTGGTATCTTACCTAACAGTTTATATACAATCAGGCTGATCTAGCGTGTAAAAGAGAGCGACCACAATCCTGGACAACGGCAACAAATCCAGGGTTTTTATGGTGTTTTTGCTGGGTAGCTGCAGTTGATATGCAATAAATCTAAAACTACAAATATCAGTCTCTCCAAATTTCACAGAACGATGACATAGACCCTCATCTGTATACGGTCCAGTACTTAGAGCAAACAAAACCCGAGAATGGACGTTGTAACGGTTTTCCGTTAATTTTTGTTTAAATGTTTCAAACGTCCCATAAACAAATGTGACATGCACGCAACTTTGTCGACCTTGCAAAGAGTGGTGCCATTACATGTGTGCCACGTTTCAAAAACATTTTTTTTACGAGCTCAAAAGTTATGATCGTTTGAAAAGAGGTGAAAAATACTTTCCCTTGTGTCTTTCGCGCAACTTTTCTCAAAGACACTTTCTAATAAAACAAAAATTAGTCAAGCTGTCGGCATCAAAGTAACAGATTATCACCAAAAACCAGTAATCGCCGAGACTATATTGAGATAGTCTCGACTAACCACACCGAAAAACCCGACACGGGTAACGTTCGTCTCTGCGTAGCACGCACACGCAGTACCTACTTACACCTATTTTCTGTGATGATGATGATAATTAGTTTTAACGTCCTCTTAGAACCATTTGGCCTATCTTGGGACAGGTAGAGTTAATATGCTTTATGTGGGGACAAGACACTGGACAAACATGCAAACATAGAACACATATGATCGTGTTATATATCTGGAAGTCTGTTGTTGCGATATTTCAAAATGGGGATGGAAGTAATGATTGTGTACGCGATATATGGTTGGACTGGAGCGGTTTTGTAGGCTTATTTGCTTTTTATGTATGTAGAATATGTTTATATTTATGGCTGAATAAGTTAAATTTTTTTTTATAAAAACAGAATCTTTAATTTAGCCAAAGGAAAATATTGAAATAACATGCTAAAATAATATATCAGAACGGGGAACTTAAGTTTAGGTAGGAGGGCAGTATGTGCCTAAGCCTTGTTTGATCAATTGAGTAGAGCTATGCTTTGTGTTTTAGGCGCTTTAGTTGTTGGGCGTGGGAGGGGAGGGGGGGGGGTCGGTGGGAGAGAGGATTGAGGGGTGGGAAGGAGGAAAGGGGATGAGGTTTTCAAAACAGATGTCCTATTTCAGCCTTAAAATATTGAGAGACACAGGGTGTATGCTGGCTTCCATTGAAGCGTGCAATGTTTATCTAGAAACTCATAGGGTTTCAGTTTGTGTTCGTTGACAAGGGTGTGTAGGTTGCGGAAATCTTGTTGGAGTGATTGGCAGCGGTCAAAGAGGTGTAAAAAAAAAGATATAAACTGTCCACATTCACAGAGACGGGGAAAGAACTTGTGAGCGCATCCATCCGTGCGAATTCTGCGAAGTATTTTAAGGAGGAGGGTGGGGAGTGTAGGCCTGTTTTGTTTTGTTTGTCGGGGCAGAATAAGCCAACCATGGGCATTGCCTTCTGTTTTTAATTCTGTTTCCCAGTGACATCAGGCAACTTTGGCTATTTTGTGTTTTGCTTCCGTCTTTGTTTATTTTAAGTTATTCTTCTTCTTTTTCGTCGTTCACTAATTTTAAGTCATGAAATGCTGCTTGATCTGTGACAGCCTCTTTTGCTGCTCTGTCAGCCATATCATTGCCTCTGATCCCTGTGTGTGAGGGGATGTACATAAGGGTCAGTTCTGTTCCAGAGGCAATGATCTGGTGACAGAGGAACAATATTTCCGTCTGAAGCTCTTCCCGGTTTCTGTAACCATTCTGGAGAGCAGTCAGAGCTGATTTTGAGTCGGAGAGAATCACGACTCTTGTTGGGGGTCGAGGGAGGTCATTGACATAGTGGCATGCTCTTAAGATGGCGTACATTTCTGCAGTGAAAATGGACGCATCCTTGTTGAGTTTACATGTTTTAGTTATTTTGAGGTCAGGAATGACAAAAGCACAGCCAGCTTGGTCATCATTTTGTTTTGAGCCGTCAGTAAATATCTGTAGGTGATCTTTGTAACTGTTTGAGATTATTTCTCTTACTATTGATGAGACAAGTACAGGGTTATCTTTTTTTGTTACACCCAGATCATGATCAGGGATGATAATTGGGGATTCCATGAACCAAAAGGGAAAGGGGTGAATGGGAATGTGGGCCATCCTACCTGGGTTTACCCCACTTTCTTGAAATATCGGTTGAACATAGTCTGCCAGTGGGATCGTTGCTTCGTATATTTTGGGTGTTTTTCTTTTTAGGTTTTGGTAAGGGGCCGAGGTTATTGTGTCGCACTCAGCAGTGAGCTCTTCGTTCACAGCATTATCAATTGTACTCGCTCTTGATACGTACTGAACCGACTTTAGTCTTCTTTCTTCGTCGACGGGCAGCCAGCCAGCCTCTTGATACACTAGTTTGTTTATGGAGTGTTTTGGGAGATCAAAGATTTTCTGTAATTCTGAGCAAATGTGTTATAGCAAACATGATGTACATACACAAAAAAACAAATCATTGGAGAATAGTGCAAGAATGCGTGCTTAAAACAAGCATGCATTATAAACACACACACACACACACACACACACACACACACACACACACACACACACACACACATACATTTACATACACGCACACAAACTCATTAACACACAAACAACAAAACCAACAAACACGGACACAAATATATACACACACACACAGACACACAGACACACAGACACACAGACACACACACACACACACACACAAACACACACCTACACAGAACAACCCCACCCCCTTCACCACCTCCCTACGTCCCACAACTCCCCACCCCCCCCCCTCCCACACACACACACACACACACACACAAACGCACACATACAGCCACACACGCGGTTTTCGCGTAATTACTTAATTTAAGACGTTGTCCTGTCAACCGTGTGTTCCCGGGGTTTACAATGACATCGTAATTGTAGGTTCCTGTGACTGTGGACATCGGTAGATTGCGAATCGAGCACGTTCCTCTTACGAATGCGGCTTTGTTTGCCACAAAACGTTCAGTGGAAAGCGATCCCTTTTCTTGCGTTTCAGTCTGCAACATAGTCGGCCTTTTTATTCTGGATTCTCGTGCTACTGTGTGTGTGTGTGTGTGTGTGTGTGTGTGGTGTGTGTGTGTGTGTGTGTGTGTGTGTGTGTGGGTGTGAGTGTGTGTGTGTGTGTGTATGCGCGTGCGTGCGTGTGTGTGTATGTATGTGTGTGTGTGTGTGTGTATGCGTGTGTGTGTTTGTGCGTGTGTCCGTGTGTGTGTGTGTGAATTTGTTTTTGAAGCGAGAGAGAGAGAGAGAGAGAGAGAGACAGAGACAGAGAGAGACAGAGACAGAAACAGAGAGAGAGAGAGAGTGAGAGATTAATAATTTGTGTTGTGTGTGTGTGTCTGTGTGTGTGTACATTTGTTTTTAAACAGAGAGAGAGAGAGAGAGAGAGAGAGAGAGAGAGAGAGAGAGAGAGAGAGAGAGAGAGAGAGAGAGGAGAGAGAGAGATTGTGTGTATGTGTATGTGTGTGTTTGTGTGTGTGAGTGAGTGTGTGTGTGTTTGTGTGAGTGAGTGTGCGTGCGTGCGTGAGTGTGCATTTGTGCGCTCGTGCGTGTGTGCGTGTTTGCGTGCATTACCCCATTTCCATTAGGCACAATCCAGTGACAGGTGTAGTTTCCATCAGAAGCGAACATCTTCTCCACGTCACACGATGCTGACACTGTCCAGTCCTTCCTGTCTATGGCTGTGTTGTGTATTGAGGCCGTGCAGTTGGACAACCTGTCGGCCTTGTCTGTGTCAAAAAGATATGTTTGTCAACTTCAGTTTAATAAACGAATTCTGGAAATGTTGTTCAATTTATTAAAATAATGTTTTTATAAAACGATCCACAAATAATTGCATCTTGAAAACAAGCTGTGAAGATTAAATAATATGAAAAGTATGATTTAAATCAAATCTCCGAAATCGATATAAAAACAACTTCATTTTATTCCCTGTCGGTTTCCAAAAACCAGAAGCCTATCATGATAGAAGCAGCTTAGTACTATTACCTGCAGTCGACACGCGATGATACATATGCCCTTTGACCTTTCCTTGGGAATATCCATTACTAAAAATAGAATACGGGATTGTGGGAAAACTGTTAAATGGCACTCATGCACTATATACACGACTCAAAATCTTTGGGATAAATCAAAATGAAAGAAATACAAGTATATAGAGTTAAGAAAACAAGAAAATGAATAAAATACAAGAATTACGAGTTCAGAAAAAAATAAAAATAAAATTGCCTCCGAAGCGAATCGAACCCGGGATCACAAAAGAAAGGATTAGCGCACCGTCAATCGAGGACTCTACCGACTGAGCTAGCTGTTTTGTCGCACTGTAGTCGAGGGAGATTTTAACTTTAAATATTACACTTGAGTTCTCAAGCGTGGCGACGACTGAGTGACTCGAGTTTCCGAGTCTCTCCGTTCGTATAATTGTGTACTGTTCTCCAAATCTCACTGTTCGGAGCTCGTTCAGTAACTGACCCTACGCTCCCGGTCACTTCGTATAAGTTTGGAAAGCAATATCAAGTAGCGATATTTTCAAGCGAGACCGACATTATTGATACGAAATGCATTGACCAATCGCCGAAAGGCGCATGAAAGGATATCCCAAAATCCTCTATTCTCGATGACATACTAAGGAGTTAGTTCGGGAGAACGACGATCTATGGACGGTTTATAATATAAAGGGAAGCAAGAGGTTAAAAACAAGCGTCGATAGAGCCAATGAACAATTTTATCTACTTGTAGTATTCCACTTGTGCAAAAACATATAAATATGTTATGTTTGGATGACAAGCTCAGAAAGTTAAAAAGAATAGAGAAACAGAAAAGCGTGATATCCTGCTCAGTGTAACCTCTACCGCACTATACTAGCTTGCCAATTTCACTGCCTTTTCCACGAGCGGGGGACTGACGATACTAAACGGTCTTGGCGAACAAAATGCAGTGCGTTTTGTTTCATTTTTTGAGTTCGACACCCTGATGTCGTAGTTTGGCCTCACGCGACTTGTCTTTTTATTTTTTAAATTATTATTATTATTATTATGAACATTTGTGCGCCTAATCTAAATATAGCCCTAGGCGCTTACAAAATATGAAATACATAGTGAACATTATACGAAACACAAATCGACAAGGACTCATACACTCGCAGACAGGCGCACAGCGAGAACGCGACGCACTCACTCATACCAACTACAGGCACATGCATTCTAGACGGAAAAACAGTCGTAAATGAATAAGTAAAGTATTGGATACATAAAGTTAGTTGAGAGAAGAAGAATAGAGCTGGAAAGGGAAGAAGAAGGAGAAAGAAAGAGACAGATCAAGGACCAGCAGGAGAGGGTGATGTGTGGTCATTAACGGACTAGTGAGGGAAGAGGTGTGTTTTGAGTGAGGTTTTGAATGATTGCATAGATGTGGAGTGCCTGAGTGAATGCGGGAGTTGGTTCCAGATGGATGGGGCCTGGTAAGAGAAGGTGCGCTGGCCATATGTTTTGGTGCGTGCTGATGGTATCCTAAAAAGGCGGGTGTCTGCGGAGGATCTTAGGGAGCGAGAGGGGGAGTAGACATCAAGAAGGTCAGAAAGATAGCTAGGGGACGATAGATCAAAGTTTCTGAAGCAGAGTGTGGAGATCTTGAACTGAATCCTCTGTTGAACAGGTAGCCAGTGTAGGGTTTGAAGAAGAGGGGTGATGTGGTCATGCTTGGAAGAACGAAAGATGAGGCGGGCGGCATGATTCTGAACACGCTGAAGCTTTTCGATGATGTAGTTGGGAGAGCCAGATAGAATGGAATTGCAATAATCGAGTCGGGATAGGACAAAGGCGCAGAGCAGAGTTTTAGTGGTATCCTCAGTGAGGAGATGACGGATGGAGGAGATGCGGCGGATTTCAAAGAAGCATGTGCGACAGACATTGGCAACATGCTGATGGAAGGACAGGGACTGGTCAAGAATGACACCTAGGTTGAGGGTAACTTTTTATTCTGGCACATAGTGTGTGTGTGTGTGTGTGTGTGTGTGTGTGTATGTGTGTGTGTGTGTGTGTATCTGTGTGTGCGTGTGTGTATCTGTGTGTGCGTGTGTGTGTGTGTGTGTGTGTGTGTGACACGGACTTTGCAAGACATTGAGTAACTCACACACGACACGGACTTTACAGCGTGCTAAAGCACTGTTTTGATTTCCCCCACAGACCACAGTGCCAGCGATGGTGTTTCTGTCGTTTGGTGTGACGATCAGTGTGCTGGTGCTGTTGTCTGTCCTCTTCACCACATACGGACCATTAAAAGCACAAAACTGGCCGTACCAGGAACAATAACCCATGACAACGTTGGAACCATCGTCGCGATACAAGTCCCATTTCACTGTGTCATCCGTGATGCCAGTACAAGTCAGATACGCCGAACTAGCTTCTTCCAGGTCAACTTTGCCATCGCTGCCACATTGCGAGATCTGATAACCTGAGGACAGTGCAAAATGAAGAATACCTTGAAAGCGTATTGTCTAAACTAGTATCGTCTATTCTTTACGTTATACAAATGTGGAAAACCTAGACATGAAGTGGCTTTTAAGATTTTTTTGGAGGGATGAAGACTGGTCTTATGAAGAATTGAAATTGAAGTGGAATTGATGGGATCAGGTTAACATATCCATATCTTGAATAGTGATGCATATGTAAATCGGTGCTCTTCCACAAAACGTGTTATTTATGAAAACGGCTCGATAGATCGGGGAACGAGAGAGAGAGAGAGAGAGAGAGAGAGAGAGAGAGAGAGAGAGAGAGAGAGAGAGAGAGAGAGAGAGAGAGAGAGAGAGAGAGAGAGAGAGAGAGCGAGAGAGAGAGAGAGAGAGAGAGAGGCGTACATACCGAATATGCATACCAGCGCTCATTGGTCTAAAACATATATATGTAAATATTGTGCAGCAAAGGGAAGCTACCCACGGGAAAATAATCATCGCATATCCTGTTATTAAAGGTCCTTGTCTACATTTTTATACCGAAATCGCCATTTGACCATTAAAATGCAGAGTCTATTATCTACAAATATCAACAATACACCCCCTTTCGATTAGGAAAGACGAAGCCAGTGTAGCCGTTTGAAAATTCATTGTAGTATTCCAGCGTAGTACTCATAGTAGGATATCCTTATTTGGAAAATGCCAAGCGCAAAACTCCTCTCAAATACCGTGCATTTCGTGCGTTTAAAAAAAAGCGTGGACAGCGCTCCAGTGTCAAACTGTTGCTGCATTTGTTTGGGCGTGGCTATAAGCAGTGGCATGAATTTGATTGGTCAGTATATTTAGGCAAAGCACATGTTCTCAGCAAACAGAAAACAAAATATTGGAAGCGTGAGTCACACTACCCAAAAATAAAATCTTTTTTTTACATATTTTTTTTTCTATAACTTTTTTCCCCATGGTTCATTCATCATTTGACATAATTTTGTATCGAAATCTAACCATAAGATTATTGAAAAAAAGCAAAAATGTAGACGACCACCTGAAAGTACGCTGGAGTAGCCTCCCTTCCCGGATTTAGAACGCGTTTCGTGTCGTAACAGATTATCCACTTATTAGCCATATCCGTATGCAAAATAATGAAATAAACATTAGGAAATGGCAGAAGTTTACAAACATCGACATTCTGTATCAGTGCAATAAACAACAATCGTTAGAACTTGCATTTACGACATGTATAGTTTATGGATAACGTGTAGTTGGGAAGTTAAGAGTAGAAATAATTAGTATTTAGTGTAGGAGGAGGGTTGGGGGTGGGTAGGGAGGGGGTGGGTATGGTTTACTTTGAGCAGGTCGGTTTCAGTTTTTTAATAAACAATTCTAGAGAATTGTGTATCTTATATTTGAGTCTTTCGTGTTTTAGACATTGATGCATTTAATAGTTTTAACGAGTTGCCTTTTGTTTTATCATTCTGGTGTTTATCTAGATGTGCTGTGTATCTTATAAGAAGTTCTTAAAAGTTCGAAGTTATTTTAGCATATAGGTTTTTTTTATGGTCTTAACAGTTAAACATGTATTACGTTATCATTAAGATTCATGCTTTGTTAGCACTAAGCAGTTGTTTTAATCAGTCTGGTTTTCTCTTGTTTTCATCTTATGAACATTCTAAATGCTAGACTAACTTATTGTCTTGTACAGAATAACAACTGTGTGAATGGTGCTACACTGAATGAAAGAGTGTGACATGAAGTTCTTGTACATCATTGTAAAGAGTGTGAATGACGTTTTAGTTTAGATGTCAAGCGCTTAGAGCAAGCCTTTTTAACGAAAGGTTTTTGATTTAGCGCTATATAAATGTTCTTCTTATCTATATTATAATACGCGTGGCCTTTTTCGCCGTGTGGACGTATCTCCTACCAAACCCCGCCGGTTTGGACCCTGTCCCTCGGTTTTTCCGTAGGAACGGATCGCGATGAAGACGATAGGCCGGGTTAGATTGACGACTTCGAAAGCGAAATGGCTTTTTGAGGCCTTTTTAACGTGAAATGTCGTAGCAGACAGAATATCCCAGCTATCCCATTGGCCGAAAGCGAACGGTTTGACTAAACACTACGCGACCGCACCTCAGACGAACCTAGCTGTGTGTTTTATTTCTCTACCCCAGACGAACCTAAAATAATAAGAAGATAGATAGATCTGTTTATCTGTTAATATTCCATAGATTTGTTTACTTAATTTTTAAAAGATAAGTTCGAAACAATATCATCTGATAAGTCGCCGTATAACCTTATAGGTTCCAGCGACTAAATATTTTTCCCCGGTGCAACCATAGACATGTACGTCATCATGATCTCCCCTTCATCATGATCTCCCCTTAATTTGACCGTTATTTTGGCTGTCTTAGTGAAATGGTAAGATATATCTCTATGTTTTTTACATGTAAGTGTTCGGAAAAAATACAGTTATAGCAGTTATGTACAAAAATAAGCAGCATATGCTCTTTTCGCCAAAGTAAAGTCCTTTTTTCTTCTGGTTTCTTATATGTGTCACAGCACACTGCAAGCTTTTAGGCGAATAGCAAGTGAGTGGTATATATATATCGTCAATTTTATAGTAGGTAACGGTGTGAATTACTTGCCATGTTCATGTTCATTATACGTTTTCCATATGTGTCATTTAATTGTGTATTGCTTGATGCCATGTATGTGTACATGACTTTAAATAAGCATGGATGTGTGGACTCGATTGTGTGTGTGTGTGTGTGAACCATGTATATATTTTCTGTTGTCAATTACATATGTTATACTATGCGTTTGAATCATTATGTATTTTAGACGTCATACTTTTTTTCGTATCTTCACGATGGCTTTTTACCCGTTTAAATTTTAATGCTTCCAACTTTCAAAGCGCTGCACGGCTGGGAAGAGATGCGCACTTTTATCACTGTTGTTCATGCAGACGTAATCATGGATTCATGCAAACGTCATTCCTGCTGTATTTTATTTTGTTTGTTTGTGTAGTCGCGTGCGGTCGCGCAGTCTTTAGTCAGACCTAAAGCGTGGCAACATTCGGACCGCTTGCTTCTGCCCAGCTTTGAATCGAGGCAGCTGTCAATCTGCTGTCGCATCAACTGGCTCTACAGGTAAATCCCATTTATCAGTCTGTAAAACTTTCTTAAAGTGTTCCTAACCTTGCTGTATTCTGCCACAGGGGTTATACTATAGAGATAGAGAATTTGCAGTCTCCCCCCGCCATTTTGACGCGCATGAGGCATGTTTTAATCATGGATGTGCAAACGCTGTGTGGAGTAGTGACTACGCTAATTTTTTTGATAATACACCAAGTTTGTTTGAGAAACAGAGAATAGTCAAAGTGCAAAACAGGGGTTCCCAGGTCTGAATATGCGTTTGAATCATTATATATTTTGGACGTTTTAGATTTCCATTTCGTAAAAATCTATGACCCATGGCGCATTACATGTGAACGAATCTTGCTTTTTCTACTTCTCTAACCCATGGCATAGGCCATACATGTGGGGGGTTCTATTACCTGAAAACAACATCCACACACACGCGCACACGTTCCATTGGACGTACATTTATTGTGTGTGTGTTTGTCTGTGTGTGTGTTCATGGATGCTGCACTCAATTGTGTGTGTGTGTGTGTGTGTGTTTGAACCATGTATATTTTCTGTTATTTACTTATGTTATACTATGCGTTTGAATCATTATATATTTTAGACGTCTTACTTTTTGTTCATATCTTCACGATGGCTTTTACCTTTAATGCTTAATGCTTCCAACTTTCAAAGCGCTGCAAGGCTGGGAAGAGATGCGCACTTTCATCACTGTGTGTGTGTGTGATCATTTGGGGGGGGGGGGCTGTATTTTTTACACCAATGAGCAAACGTATAAAGAGAAAATGTTGTTCATGTAGATCTATATGTAATCATGCAAACGTCATTCCTGCCAAAACACATCTTTTTTCAGTGTTGCATACTCCTGTGTATAAGGTATAATTTTTTTTTCATTTTCTTCAGATATGGCGTCCCAACGACCAACTCACTGCGACCTCACTTCAAGACGCTGACCACAACTTGGCCTGTGAAGCAGTACCCCGACTTCGACAAAAACAAAAGCAATCTTTCCAGACCATTATCAACCAATTGTCAGATGCAAAAACCAAAGCGAGCAAAGACTTCACACAACTAACCAATCTTCTTAGGCGTGAAAATCAACGCCTCCAGTCGGCGGTCGCGTGTGGTCGCTCAGTCTTTAGTCAGAACCAAAGGCAAAGCGAATGTTGCCGCTCCTCCCCCAGCTTTGAATCGGGGCAACTGTCAAATCTTCTGTTGGATCCTACAACTGGCTCTATAGGTAAATCCCATGTATCAGTCTGTAAAACTTTCTTAAAGTGTTCCTAACCTTGCTGTATTCTACCACAGGGGTTATACTATAGAGAATTTGCAACATTATTCGCCACGTTTCACAGTCTTCCCCCGCCTGGGGGGTGGGGGGGGGGGATTCAAGGAATCTTGCCATACATTATGGACGGGGGGGGGGGGGGGGGGGGGTGCGGTACTAAGCCAAAGTTTGGGATTCTGCCGGTGTCACGATTTCATCTTTCGCCTGTGTACATATTTCCCCCTCGATACTCAAGACTGAAATGTTTCCTGGTAAAATTAAGAAGTGAAATTATTTATGGACGAAAAGCATGTCATTTTCTTGCATGTGAAGAAAATTGGTTAAATTTAATAGATTTCACACCCAAAATCGATTTTTTCGAAAACGTGTACCGAGTGGTTACGTCCTTTGAGTAAGAAGGGAAACATTTGAGGATGAATCAAATTTCAAGTTAAATAAAAAAAAATTGGTTGGACAAATTTGGCCCCATGAATGTAGGGTACACAAGGTCGCTTATCAGTACAATCGAAGGGTGTTTTTTTGTTCAGTGTAGAGTTTATACTAGATCAACGAGGCCGAGAATCAAAATATCAACACCGTTACAAAGCGAAAGATGAAAACGTCACACCCGCGTTACCCATGCATGCAGATGCAGAAAGAAACGCTGCATTCTTTCGTTGTTTACCAACCCAGGCATAGGCAATACATGGGGGGGGGGGGGGGGGGGGGGGGTTTCAAGGAAAGATTTCCATTTCGTAAAAATCATACATGAGGGGGAGGGAGTGCGGTGCTATTACCTGAAAACAGCACACACACGTGCCATTGGACGTACCTTTATTGGGTGTGTGTGTGTGTGTGTACATGACTTTATATGCATGGATGCGTGCACTCGATTGTGTGTGTGTGTGTTTGGACCATGTATATTTTCTGTTGTCATTTAGTTACAATATCGCGTTTGAATCTTTATATATTTTAGACGTTATAGATTTCCATTTCGTATCTTTACGATGGCTTTTACCTTTAATGCTTTGGGGGGGGGGGGGGGGGGCTGGATTTTTACACCAATGAGCAAACGTATAAAGAGAAAATTTTGTTCATGTAGACGTAATCAGGCAAACGTCATTCCTGCCAAAACAAATCTTTTTTCAGTGTTCCATACTCCTGTGTATAAGGTATAATTTTTTGTAATTTTCTTCAGATATGGCGTCCCAACGACCAACTCACTGCGACCTCACTTCAAGACGCTGACCACAACTTGACCTGTGAAGCAGTACCCCGACTTCGACAAAAACAAAAGCAATCTTTCCAGACCATCATCAACCAATTGTCAGATGCAAAAACCAAAGCGAGCAAAGACTCCACACAACTAACCAATCTTAGGCGTGAAAATCAACGCCTCCAGTCGGCCACCTCATCTTCACTACGTTCATCTACACCACCGCTGCACCAAACAACCCTGCGGCAATAGCCAGCTAATCTTCATCTGCACTACGTTCACCCACCGCTGCACCAAACAACCCTGCAGCAACAAGCACTCCTACAAACACATCAAACCACCTATTGTCGACGTCCTAACGCTCAGTCAAATCATGGATGACGACATGATTGACGCAACACAAAATTCAACACAATCCACAGACATGTTTGATGCAACACAAAACGCAACCCAGTCCACTTCAGATGACGCAGTCACATCGGGAGAAGCTCTCCAAGCATTGTCTCAGGAATAAACATTCACATTCAACCCATTTTTTCACAACCTTTTCAGAGTCAGTAGTTGCGGGTAAAATCTGATCCCTGTTTTGAATTTGGTGGAATCATTTTGCGACAAATCGATAAAGTCACGAGACAAAGAACATCAACAAAGACCATATGGGCAACCATGTAAATTGTTGCGGGGGTGTAACGGAGATCGACTTTGTTTTTATAAGAATAGGAATCACATCATCTTAAACTCTACACACGGTGACAACTGCAACGCGTGTGGCACACAGCATGACAAACAAAAAAGAGCCCCTGCCATGAATACTCCATGCTTAGTCCTATTTATCAGTTTTGGTGGCGCTGATTTGGCAAATGAAATGTTTTAATTATTTTGTGCTGGCTTGCAGCCCAAGAGAAATATTAAACAAAAGCAAGTGTATTTCTTCAGGCCTAACCAGGGGCGGATCTGGGGGGGGGTGCAATGGGTGCAATTGCACCCCCCCCCCCCCCCAGTGGGACAAAGAAAAAAAAAAAAAGAAAAATGTATCACCTGAAAATAGCACTTTACACGCTCAGATTGCACCAGATTGCACAATTTTGCTTCCTTTTTAAAAAAAATTCCAGGGGAGCATGCCCCCGGACCCCCCTAGCATGCTCGGCGCTTCGCGCCATCGGTTCGGCGCTTCGCTGATAAGATACACAAAAAAAACAAAAAAAAAAAGAACTTTGCACCCCCCCCTTTCAAAACCCAGATCCGCCCCTGCTAACCATCATAATGCCATATATGCATGGTGATCTGTAAACTTCTGTTCTCTGTGCACAATGCATGTGTAAACATTTTGTTGTTCGCAGAACCAATTTCACATTTTAGAGAAATATTAAACAAAAGCAAATGTATTTCTTCAGGCCTAACCATCATAATGCCATATATGCATGGTGATCTGAAAACTTTTGTTCTCTGTGCACAATGCATGTGTAAACATTTTGTTGTTCGCAGAACGCAGAACCAATTTCACAATGGCTGGTTGTCGCGACATATGTCCCGCTTCTTTACGTATACTGTCACCTGGTTGTCACGACATATGTCGCGCTATTGGCTCAGTCTGTTTGGTCAGTTCCGATTACCTCCCATTGATGCGAAAACCTATATGACTGTTTTTTGTTATTTTTCTCTCTGTTAATTCACCAGTGGCTATGTAACATGTGTTACAGAATTGCACCGGTGTAAGGGTTAACATTTTATTTTTCACTCGCATGTTTGCTGAAGTGTACAAATTTTGTT
Source organism: Littorina saxatilis (assembly GCF_037325665.1). NCBI lineage: Eukaryota > Metazoa > Mollusca > Gastropoda > Littorinimorpha > Littorinidae > Littorina > Littorina saxatilis. The sequence continues at coordinate 38,282,332 of NC_090252.1, forward strand.
CCATTTAGTGCTGCTTTTTTCCCCGTCTTAAGACATATATGGTGATGTGTACAACTATTGTTCTCTGGGCACATTTTTTTGCACATTTATGTCCCTCACTTATGTCAATGTAGCCGCTAATTTGTTTAAGTCCAGTCAATCGTGCAAACGTTTCATTGTGGGTGACTCGAGCTGTAGGGTACTGCGACGAGATTTCTTTCCCAATTATATGATTGGTGTTATATATTCTTTTACACATTTTAACTAGGTATTCCAAAGTGATTTTCAAATTTTGAATAACCCATATGAAACTTAGTTAAACAAATAGAGTTTTTCATTCTGATCACAGAAACATTTAGTTTTTTAATGTGGGTTAAAAAAAAAAAAAATTATGATTTTTTTCCGTATTTTTGGACTTAGAAAATTTTTCCACAGAAATTTTCCTCACATTCAGACATTCTTCAATCACACAAATCAAATCACTTGAGTCCAAATTTGCATTTATAAATACTTTATATACTTTTCAGAATGATAATACTAGACACATTGAAAGGAAATACATTTTAAAAGAGATACAGAGCTTCAAAAATGGCATAAAATAGCAAAATAAGCCCTCGTCTACTCCAAACAACTGGTCAAGACCCCAATTTTCTAACTCTCTCATCTCTAACTTAAACAATGAATATACATTCAAATAGGTTTTGTAAGGTGAGCTGGATATGTTGTCTAAGCCTATTTTTTTTCAACTCCATCTGACATCCGGTCAATAAGATATCTATGATCAATTATGCCAAAAGGGCCGTTTTGTCAAGGTGAGAAAAAGTGCGACTTTGCATGCTTTTTGGGTCTACCATAACTTTCTTGCTTTCAAAGTTACAAAGCTGTTTTTGGAATCCATTTGTTCAGGATTGCATGCTCTTGATAAGTAAATCAAATTTAAACTTCTTTATGCGTAATCAAAGCGTAGCAACGTCTAGAAAAAACAGTTATTTTGTACAAAACGTGAATTTTGGCTTCTTTAAAATGTGTGTATTTTGTTCTTTACTTAAGATAATGAAAGTACCTTATATTCAAATTATCCGGTTTTTTATGAACTGTTAGAATAGCAAAAAAGATATTTGACATCTTTACCTTTGTTATTTTTTTGATTTTTTTTTAACTGATTTTTTTTTTTTTTTTTTTTTTCAATTTGCATGGACTTATAATGAACATTTATGGTCTTCCATTAATTAATTTATGTTACGGAATTCTTTCAATATTTTAAAGGTTTTTTCCCGTTACCTCCAACCACCTTCACACAGTCATACAATGAACAAACACTAACACGCTGATAGATGATTATTGTCGCTGGTTTCACTCAGCGACTGCATTTTTCAGCAAATAATGCATCTTGATGTAAATCATCAATCAAATAACATATATTTACAACATCAACATTCTGGTATTCATTATTCAAAGTTCATCATGCAAGACAATAGTTTTACATTATACAAGAAATTCCGTAAGACTAAGAGCGGGGTTCGACTAGCACTTTTATCACGCCCGCCCAAACACATAGACCAAAAGCTGCATTAAATTCACAGGCTACGTGCAGCGGTGGGTTACATGGTAACATAATTGCATGAATACATTAAACATCTATGTAATACTTTCAGTTTAGGTATTTAGAATGAAAAAAAACATAGCTGGCTCAGCAATATATCAACTATCACACAACCAATATTCAAGACACTCAGGTATACAGTAATAACTCTTTTTCCTCTTTACGTTTACTTACAAACCATGCTGTTTCAATTCAACAAAATATTAACTGTGCAACATCATACATGAAAAAACCTGCCTATCAACCTACATTCACCTCCAAACACAACATTCAAATCATACTGTTTACCATATTAGAATTTACTGATTGACATGTTTGCAATTAATATGTGATTTATTTGATTGTTTTCAATTTGATTATTTTCATTAACTTTACAACCAAACAGGACATCTCGCTCACTGACAACAATGTTCTTGCCAATATATATATGTATATGAATATGTATTTATAATTCTGAACATTTATCCAAACATTCTTTTTTTCTTTATTTTGTGTTTAACGTCGTTTTCAACCACGAAGGTTAATCCAAACATTTCTAACATGCAAAAGCTTCTACTGTAATAATCTTAATCGTTCTTTTTCTGTACACTTACGTGCCAACGTCCTATAATTTGTATCAAGCTGAACTTGATATTTATTTTGCCAAAAGCGTGCAACGCCGGGCGCAGTACTTTTCGCCGTCACTAGCAAGTGGCAAAATATGCGCGGCGTGATCAGCTGTTTTCTCGTTGCTGGCTGAGAGTTATTTTGTTCACTATCTTGTGAGTACAAAGCTGGTACAATATTCAAACTGCTTATTTACATTATGGTCTACTTTCTCACAAATCTGTGCACACGGAATACATTCATTTTGAAATCATACATCTCTAACCTATAGAGCTCGCTTGAATCCAGTGTCCAAAAATTAGCGTTTTACTTCTGTACATAATGGCTGGTTTGTTACATAAACATTTATCCAAAATGTTAATACAATTGCTCTAAATATGCGGTCTATTTTCTAACCATACATGTATATTCAATATTATGTACTTCTTTCCCAAAGTGTGAATGTTTTGAATTCAATCCAACAAAATCCTTAACACATGTTGAACTTATAAAACTGTAACTGATTCGTAACTGTCTATACAGAACACTTTGGTAACCATGCACTTCAACTGTACCATAACCACATGCAGAACGTACACTGTGTGGAAACTCAACTATCCGCTAACCAGAAGGAGGAAGCGTATATCATGACAGATATCCCATAACCCTGTGTAATGTGACTACTTGTTCCTTTATCAAAAAGGCTCTAAATAAGTACAAGTATGAAATTACAACAACAAAAAGTATGTAGCTCAAGTGCTTGAAGTCGAAGACAGCAAAATATGAGGATAAAAGTGGCTTGTTGACACGCTTGCCTCTCGGGTGACAGAAGATTGATTACATATAACTCCTGGTTACTCTATCACACATGTCATATGCATTTAGAGCGCTTATACTTCCCTTTGGTTACTTGAACTCGATGAATTACTTATTCTGAACCTTGATTCTGTCATAGGCTTTTTCAAGCTTTCTGATTTCTGGCACTCTCCACACACGACCATCGCTCGAGTGAGCATTAACCTCAAAATCCCAGTTAAATACAAACTCCGACTGAACCTCTGCAATATCTTCACAGGCAGGCCAACGGAAAAAATCGCATCTTCCTTTTGTTCGTTCAAGGAACTTGATGGTTGCATGATCTTTGTCTTCGACTTCAAGCACCTGACCAACATACAAACTATCATCATAAAAGACAGATATCCATTGGCCCTGATTTTGAAACGAAAAGCTCTCGTCTGTATCATTTTCTTGGTCAGTTTCATCTGGGGACTCGACATCAGAACTTGATGAATCAGATGATTCGCTAGACATTTGTCTTTTTCTGCGTGACATTAGTCCTTGATCGTCAGCATCAGCGCCTACACAGTGTCCATCAGATCCGCTTTCCTCTCTGCATTCCACACCACCAAGATGTTGACTCAAGCTTGTAATCAGAGCATCCTTTCTTCCGGTTAATCGTAGAGCTTTCCCCACCCCAAGTACCACTTTTTGATATCTTATTTCAGCTTTCAGTGCTAGCAAAGTTTGTGAACAGTTCTTGCAGCGTTTCACCAGTCGAGACACATCCCTCGCTGTCAGACAAGGCCCTCCATTTTTGAATACGTTTGAGATAATTTTTTTTTTCACCTCAGCAGTCCGCAAGGCTTTCAGCTCCTTTTGCCGCTGATTCTCGAGCACCCTTTCCTGCATCTTGATGCGCACAAGTTTTTCTTGCTGCCGGTGCTTCTTGCGAAGTATCTTCGCCTTTTTCCTGGCCATCTTCATCACTTTCGCCGACTCTTCAGGAGTGAGTTCGTCTATGTGCTGGCTTGTCCTGTTTCTCTTCAACATGTGTGTGGTTGTCCGATGATGAAGACTACAGTGCCGTCGTTTGCTCAGATCAAAATCAAGGTCGCCAAAGGCATTCTCACCAAGCAAGTTTGTCAAAGGACAATGTTTGAGGACAGATGTTATTGCCTCGGGTAGGTCACTGCCAAACTTTCCTCCGATGAGAAAATCTGCTAGCTGGTTTTCCGTAACCACCTTGATGTGCTTCATCATGATTTGCAGGCTGGTGATCACGATGTCTTTGACAGAAATGTCATTTGCTGTTTCAAAAACGCTGTCAAAAACATTATCCTTGCTGATTTCATGCTCATCAAATATGCCTTCGAAATCGCCATCCAACATGACTGAAGCATTTGCCTCCCACAGAGTGAAGCAAGCATACATCTTCTGGACGTACTTGTAAAACTCTGTGTAAGGCAAGTCGCTGTGGAGCAGCTGCCAGTAGGGTCCAGTCACCCTGAAGTACAAAACTCCAAGAGCAGCCAGAAGAGCAACAAGTCGTTGGTCATGGAGATCCGCTTCAACGCTCTCCAGTTTCAGGTTCGAGTGTGAAACTCCACCTTTGTTGAAGAAGTTTATGATGTCTTGCTTATGATGTACAATGGCAGCTGCGCCTTCGAAGTAACAATTAAATCGATTGGCTCTGTAACTGGTCATCTTTGACTTCTTCCCTTCAAGATCGCAGAAACCTTGCCATTCCAGCCTGCAGCCATTTTTTTCATCGCCTCTAGGCCCAAGTACATCACAGGTGAGACGAATGAGTCGGGACGATGCATTTTCAGCACTTGATTTGAATCCGCTAAACTTTGCAAGGCCATCCCGCCCAAGCCCAACAGCTGACAGATCACGTTCAACCTCTTTAAAAGCTGTTTCACAAGCTCGGCTCAAGCCAAGAAGGTAGTGTGCATTGCAGTAAAGGAAGTGTATATCCAGAGATTCCGGATGTTCTTGCCCCAGTTGATTCATCTTGTATTCAAGCAGCAATTCATTGAATTTCTTCATGACCGCAGCTCTATCAGACATAACAGAACTTAATCTTGTCAGCATATCTTTGAAGATTTTTTCCTTTTCCTCTTCGTCATGTTGCCAACAATAAATGCAGCTCAGTTCTTGAAGCATGTCCAAAGTGAGATCTAGTAGATTAGAAGAAGTTTCACTGTCAACAGGTACAAATCCAAGGCTGAGTGTCACTCCACTGGGTAATGTTAGCTGTTGTCCAACAATTTTGTTATGATCTCTGGAGGTGCCATCAGTATGCAAGGTGCTATCTTTTTCATTCAGTATTGCCTCAGCTGCCTGGAGTTTTGAAATCACATGCCCTTCATCAGCCATATTGATGATGCTCTGAATGCAAGGAAGATCAGCCTCTTCAAATGTTTCATGAAAAATATTCCTGGCAACGATATCAACCACCTGCCTACACTTGCTCGCTGGAACGTTTGCTTCACCTTGTAGCTGAATCATGGTTTTACGAACATCATCGGTGAACTGATTGTGCTCTGGTAGCCTTGTCGTGACTTCTTGACATGGTATGTCTTGATTAGCTAGCTCAGTCATGCCTGCTAGTTGACTTTGTAAAAGTTGGATTGTCTGCCTCAACTTTGAAGAGTTTTTTTGCAGATTAACTTTTTGTGCCTTCAGTGACAGAACTTTTTCTTTTGTATTGTTTAGTTCTTGTGCAAGTATTTCCTTCTGCAGGAGATTTTCTTGGTGGGTAGCTTTAAGCTTTGTATTTCTCCTGTAAAGTGTAGAGTTTCTCACTCCTGATAAACTTTCCTTAACATGTCTGTTTTCTTGCTGTAGTTCTTGGTTATTGGCATGCGCTTTTGTTTGAGAAAGTTCTAATTTTTGTTTAGCTTTGGTCAATTCAGCAATGTCTTTAGTTTGCCAAGTGATAGTCCGATGTGCACCGCCTACAACATATTCCAGATGTTCAAGCTTTTTTTCTGCCTTTTCTTTCTCTTCTTGAAGTCTTTTGTGGTCTTCCAGTGTAATCGTTGCAGTAGCTGAATGCTGAATTAGAAGACTGCTATGCTGGTTCTCTTCCCTACTGCTAAGTATTCCTCCTTGTTCTTTAGCCTGTTGTGACGTGCCTAGATTCTTGTCGGAAAGATTTCCTTTGCAACTGTTTGACTGTATGCAAAATACATGAGTCAAAAACTTCTCCAGTTCTTCAGGGCGCCTATCCTTAGCTTTGCTCAATGTACGGTATTGCATCATGCACATTTCTACAGACTTTGCAATCTGTGATCCAGAACATTTCAGTCCCCCCTCGCCCAACACATTCAACCATTCGAAGAGAAAATCATTTGTCAGATGTTCTCTCTTTCTAAATTGTTCAAGTGCAATCACACTCCGGTTTATCAGTTGGATAGAGGTTCCTGAAAATAGAGCACATGAAAACACATTCGACCAGTCAATGCCAATATCCTCGAGCTCTTGGTTAATCCTGTCCACACAAAATGTCTCTTCCAAGAACGCTGCTGCAGCTGAAGAATCAGTAATGTTGTTGAAGGATCTGTCCGCTGTCTGGATGAGTGCCTTCACACGTTCTTCAGGAAACGCTGAGTCAGAAAACAGCTGCCTGAACCAAACAGTTACCTGCACACAAACACAGAAACTGCTTACTTTTTGTTTTAGACAGAGAGAGAGAGAAACGAACGAACAAACATTATTACTCAAGGATGGAGATTTCACACCGCCGCCTAGTCTTACAATCTGTCCATGCTACAAAAGATGGAAACAATAAAAAATTTTTTAAAAAGGACACTTGTAAACCTACACCAAAAGTTATAAATGTAAAGGTACAGTATTGCAAACCACTGCAATACCTATACGAATATCTAATGAATAATAATACATTGAAAACTGATGACATGTCAATACAATGCAAAGGGACAAAAAAAGCTGCACCTCTCACACCCACATAGGTGCCACGCCACACATATAGAATAGTAATTAGTATACTCACACATACACAATCACAATCCAACAAATTCATGCACACACCCATGCCCACACACACACACAGACAAAACTTAACATTGAGAAAGAGAGAGAAAGAGTTAGTTGCATTACTTATTAAGAAAAATAAATAAGACAACAGAAGCATAATTAAACAGTGAAAACACAGTCAATACTATATTTTATTTTATTTTGTTTTCATTTATCTATTTTCCCCCATTGAATGCTTACTTCACTGTATGTCCTTGATCCCTGCAACATCAGTCGCCGGAGCTGAAGTAAAAGCTTGTTAGAACACCTCTTGTCATCCACTTTGTCAGGAAGACTTGGTCTTCGCCCTCTGCCTGTCATCAACAATTTATCCTTCAGCCTCTGGAACCGATCATCTGTGAAGGGAGAAGTGGGAGGGCATTAGTACAGTTAACTGACCCCTAAAGATGATGACTATGTTGTAATGACTAAGGATTATCATTTCAAGAAGTGAACACATTAGTTAGGAAAGAACACGGAATATATTTGACGTGGAAAAAGCGAAGTAGCTTGCGCGTCGTAAAATGTAAACAAAGTGACAAGGGAGATCACTCGGAATACGACTGTCGAGCGAGCATACGTGAACTTAGAAAAAGACTGATTTCTAGTTATTTTCTTTGTTAATCATTCAAATCAAGGAACAGATTGCTAAACTTGTGTTTTAAGACTTTATTCCTTGAGTCACATGCTTTGTTCTCCTCACTGTAAAAATACAGCGTGCCGAGAAGTTCACTACTCCCACCTTCACAAACACTGTACTTCGTCTGCTATCAACTCGGTTCATTCATCCCCCGTGTTTTTTTAAATAAGCAAATATATCTTAAAGAATTGAAAGAGAACACATTGTAAGGCATATATGCTTACCTTCTAGACAATCTGGATCGAATGGTTCCTCAAAGTTTGGGTGCAAAATCGAATTTTCGCGACCGTGACGTGCCATCGCTTGGTCTTCGGCAAACGCCGCCATTACACGGCGTGCTCGACAACGAGAAAAACGGGTTGCCTCGTTTTCGGTTCTCGGGCAAGCAAGCCGTTGGTTGCATCAGTATGAAAATAAGACCAGGTGAAAGTTCAAACTCCGACCTTGCCATTCGCATGCATAAAACCGGATATTGTTTGTTCTGAGATGGCACAATTTTCGAGCGAAGTTTTAAACTGAATAATAGTACTCTTAAACGGAAGCCAATCAAAATAATATTGATATCATCGGGAAGTTTAATCTTTCCTCTTCATGTCTATAGTAGCGGGTTGTTGCTAACTTGAATGGCTTATCTGCCCGAGCGGAGTTTTCCCGGTTGGGGTCAAAACAACGCAGCGAAAACTTCGTTCCGACGTCAGAAAATCACAACTTAGCAACCATTTTCACACGCGTATTTCAAAGGTTAGATTTTGAATCTAATACTTAATTTTTGTTTTAAAGTAACTATGAAGAATCAATTATCATCTTGGTGTATTCTTTTTATTCAGTTAACCTCATTCCAGCGAGTTTGAACAAGTTAAAAACCAGTGAAAAATCACGCTCGGCGTCACTTTTCGCCACACGCGAAGAGCACTTTGGAATACCTATTTTAACTAGCATTCATCATCTTGGTTGAAGCGTGACAAAATGATTTTGTCACATTGATTGAATTCTCAGACTGTCCACATTGACTGAAATCTCAAAAAAGGGCACAATTTAACGCTGTTTTATTCTTTCCCAATTACATGATTTGTTATTGTTCACAGAACCCACTGTAAATGTACCACTGGGTTACATTTTTATTCCTATTTGCTGATGTGTAAAACTTTTTTTTGTACTGTGCACACTATTTGCTCCAGTCAGTAGTTGCGGGTAAAATCTGATCCCTGTTTTGAATTTTGTGGACATATTGATAACGTCACGAGACAAAGAACATCAACAAAGACCATATGGGCAACCATGTAAATTTTTATATGTGTAAAACTTTTTTTTACTGTGCACACTATTTGCTCATTTAATGCTGTGTTTATGTGTTTGTTTCACTCCCATGTGTCATATTTTCTGAGATTTCGGTTAATATAGCCACTTTTTTTAGTTTTGCCGCATTTAGCCTTTCCTTCGTAACTGTGTGCCTTCACCAAGCTGTAGATTCTTGCATTACTAATGGTGAGCAGCTACGCAAGAAAAGAAAGAAAGTGTATTCAAGCGCCGAGCCTGGTAAAAAGAAAATATCGCTACATTGACCGAAATTTCAGAAAGCGTCACATGTTTGCTGCTGTGTAAATGGTTTGCAGTTCATTGCACATTGAACGCTGTTTTTCTTAGGTTTGATGTTTTATCACATTTTGTTCTGTGTGTGCTAGCGCCTTTTTGGGGTAAATTTGTCACAATTACTTCTAAATTTAATATGTTACTGTTGTCACTGCACAAGTCATGGCCAATCCACCCCTGTGCCCTTTTTTTTTTATCTCTCCCAATAAATGTATGGCATTTTGTTCTGTACGCGCGTGCCATTGCACATTGAACACGTTTTTGTTGTTGCTTATTCATAATTAACTCTGTAATTAATGAAGAAGAAAAAATCCCGTGCGGAGCACGGGTATTACTAGTTATTATTATTATTATTATGTCGTGCGTGAGAACGTGTCAGTAAACAAGCACTAGTTGCCTGGCTGAAGAACCCTACAAGTCAAGCAAAAACAGACGACAAGTAATGGAAAGCAGTCTGCGGATAAACATAACAAACTGCTGATGAAAAAGTGTGTTCATCCCTGCTCTGGATAAAAGACATCGAACTGATGACAACGTGGCAGTGTTCATGCGAACATATTTTTTTCAGATTATCGCTTCTACATTTTATTGCACGTACTTGGGGCAGATCTGAATTTCACACTGGAAGATGACAAATTGGTCTTGTGAGTTGAGAACCACATGTTCTTTGCCAACAGAAATCACGATGGGACAAGATGCAGATTGTGTTGAAGAGATGTTTGCAGATTATCGCATCTACATTTTATTGCTCAGATCAACGATGAACAAGATGTATGATGAACAAGAGGAGTGAAATCAGAGCTCTGATTCAGTTACATAGCCCAGCCTTTCTCGCATTTGTAGAAGTTAAGCCCAAAAATTGTAGGTATAATGTTCAAGAATGCGAAATTGTGTTTGAAGACTGTACGCTTCTTTGCCGGGTGCGTATCGCTAGCGCTACGTGTCATTTGTGCTACGTGTAATTTGTCCTACGTGTCATTTGTGCTACGTGCCGCTATCGCTACGTTGATTAGTGCTACAAATAATTTGTCTATGAGTCCCTATCATATGTTCATTATCACTACGTGTCGACAGCACTACATGTTTTAGCGCCACGTGTCATTATCGCTACGTGTCAATACCACTACTTACTGACGACTCTCTCTTTCTCATTTTCTCTCTCTCTCTCTCTCACTCCTTCTGGTTTGTGTGTGTATATGTATGTCTGTGTGTGTATGTGCGTGTGTGTGTGTGTCTGTTTCAGTGTGTGTGTGTGTGTGTGTGTGTGTGTGTGTGTGTGTGTGTGTGTGTCACTATCTCTCTCTCTTGCTCACTTGCTCGATCACTCTGTCTCTCTCTCTGCCCCTCTCTCTCTCTCTCTCTCTCTCTCTCTCTCTCTCTCTCTCTCTCTCTCTCTCTCTCTCTCTCTCTCTCTCTCTCTCTCTATGAATATTTTTTTTCTTTTTTTTTTCTCTTTGTCTGATTTAATAGCCATGTTCTTATGTTTTTGCTTTGCTTCTTCTTCTGCTTTAATATTATGCACTGCTTAGTTAATTCCCTCTTGGGCGAGGGCTGGATGAAAAAAGATCTTTGCTGTATCTACTCCATTACCCTCGAAAAATAAAGTTGGTTCGCTCGTTCGTTCGTTCGTTCTCTCTCTGTTATGTTATGTTATGTTATGTTAGTTTGTATGTATGTTTTTGTTTGTGTGTTTAAGTCTGTTAATCGTTTGTTTGTTCGGTTGTTTGCTTTTTAATACTTTTTTTTTTAATTCATATTCTAACATTTTTTAAGCGTATTATCATAAGATTAATCCCTCCCATGGGCGAGGGCTGGATGTAAAAAAGCACCTGTTTTGTCTTTGTCTTGTCTTGTCTTGTCTCTCTCTCTCTCTCTCTCTCTCTCTCTCTCTCTCTCTCTCTCTCTCTCTCTCTCTCTCTCTCTCTCTCTCTCTCTCTCTCGCTCTCTCTGAAGGAATATTTTGTTGTTCCTTTCACTTTGCCAGAGATTTGTAATTTTTGGAAGAAAGTCTCTGCATGATTTTCAATTGTTTCTTTCGGATTTTGATCTTTCGGGCTTTGTTTTTGACAAATGGAAAGACAGTGTTATTGCATATATTTTTAAATACAAATATTGACACAAGGTACAACCGAGGATATTGAAACCTTTTCTTCTCTCCCAAATTCTTTTATGAAATTAGAGGGGGAGAGAGAGAGAGAGAGGGGAGGGGGGATTAACAGACAGACAGACAGAGAAAGAGCGAGAAAGCAGAAGAGAGAGACAGTTAACAGAGAGAGAGAGAGAGAGAGAGAGAGAGAGAGAGAGAGAGAGAGAGAGAGAGAGAGAGAGAGAGAGAGAGAGAGAGAGAGAGGGTGGTGCTTTGTATGTCATGGTTGGTTGGTTTTAGTTCTTAATGCACTGTTATTGACAATAGTTTTCATTAGGTAAAAGGCAAATTCAATTACCGCTCTCTCTCTCTCTCTCTCTCTCTCTCTCTCTCTCTCTCTCTCTCTCTCTCTCTCTCTCTCTCTCTCTCTCTTCATTACACACACACACACATACACGCACAAACGCATGCGTACACACGGTATCGTACACACAAACTCACACACAGAAAAACATCCGTGTATGAATATACGGTATCATGCGAGAGAGAGAGAGAGAGAGGGGGGGGGGAAGGGGGAAAGAGCGAGCGAGAAAGAAAGAGCGAGAGAAGACAGACAAACAGATGGAGAGAGAGAGGGGGGGGGGGGGAGCGGGAGAGACAAGGAGAGAGCGATTTAAAAGAGGTACAGAGAAAGAGCGATTGAGAGGTGCAGAGAGAGAGAGAGAGAGAGAGAGAGAGAGAGAGAGAGACAGAGAGAGAGAGAGAGAGAGAGAGAGAGAGAGAGAGAGAGAGAGAGAGAGAGAGAGAGAGAGAGAGAGAGAGAGAGAGAGAGAGAGAGCTCAGAATGGTTTATTATACTAAGGCCACAGACTCATATACAAACCACGGGGGATGGGGGAAGAACAAAATAAAAAAATAATAAACACACACCAACAACAACCATGAAATAAATACGTGGTGAAAAAAAAGAGAGATAGAGACAGAGACAGACAGAGACAGACATACAGATCCGACAGATAGCCATGCAGACAATACACACACACACACACACACACACACACACACACACACACACACACACACACACACACACACACACACACACACACACACACACACACACACATATGATATAGTGCTATCGACACGTAGCGTTATCGACACGTAGCGCTACAGTACATTGGTTTTTCAAAAATAGTGATATCGACACGTAGTTCTATTGAGACGTAGTGATAATGGCATGTGCGAATTGTGGCAATAGCACTACGTGCCGATTGCACTACTGTTTTGGGCAATTTGTGTCGATAGCACTACAGAAAATAGCGCAAACGATACGTAGCACAAATGACACGTAGCGCTAGCGGGACGCACCGTTCTTTGCCTTACGATAACGAGACGCTGGTCAACACGTCTTTCACTTACCTTCAACGAACGTGGAACAGACCAAAGTAAAAGTTGTCAGTAGATCAAAACACATTGATGCACAGTTGACCACTGTCCAAATTCTCAAGTTGTCAGCCACAAGAATTTGTGACTGCCATGATGAGCAGAAAAGGGCGACAGGGCGATGGAAGTGAGGACTTTTGGGTTCTGGTGTCATAACAAACGTCATCGTGAATTTGACGTCATTAAACAAAATGGTCTGTGAGCACCATTGGTCTCGGACCATGCCTTGGCTGACTGTGACTAAAAGTGGTGACTTTTGAGAAGTAGAGGTCACATGCCGAGTCTCAGTGATTATTAAAAATAATGGTCGAAGTTAGCGGATCATGAAAAATGCGAGTTTCAGCGAGCTTTTTCATGACCGCGAACTGAGACCATTATTTTTAATAATCTCTGAGACGAGGTGTGTAACCTCTTTATTCCTCCTTTCTTCAGTTAGTCAAAGAAAACAGGAGTTTTTGTGCGAAAGTTTGATCGAATCCGAATCACTCAACCAGTCAACCTGCGCAGGCGATCGATTAATGCGCGGTTGTATAGTTCAGTGCAAATCATTCCATTCTGTTAACACTTCTTGTCAGTTTCCCTGTTTTGGACTAAAATCAAGTACACAGATATGCTGTTATTCTGCTGTGGCGGATATTGTGTGTTCTTCTTATGTTTTAGTATTGCTTAGGATAATGTTCTTTCGTCAAATGGGACTAGCAGACGAACATTTGCACCCGTGTTCCAACGTTCAGTGTTCTGGGGAAAATAGTGTATGAAACCGCTTTATGTTGTTTAAATTGATGAGATGTGTGCATTTGGTTGCGTGTGATCTGTTTATAAAATGAAATATTGTTGAAAACTGACCATAGGATTGCAGTCAGTGTTGTCGAAGAAACTGAGTGACAAGAAGGGGAACTACTCTTGTCGCTAGACAAAGTATGAGTTACTTACCTTGGGAATTTGCTTTTGATGAACGTTTGTGCACGGCAGATCTAGATTCAGAAAACAACCGAACTCATGGATTTTATATGGAGATTCATGTGTTCAGGCCTGTAGTTGTTAATTTAAATGCAGTATGTTTGTATTGTTTGCTCACCTGTGTTTGCTCCAGAAATGTATACTTCGTACATTAGAGCGTTCGGAACTTTTCAGTCGCAAAAGTAGTACCGAAACAGAACAGCTTCTCAACCCATAGCACTATCGAGGATTCAGGCTGTTGCTGGCTCGTTATTTGTTTGGTTGCTGGGTCATTATCGAAAAATAACTAGCTCTACAAGTTTACAGAGGTAAAGAAGCAGAGGGGGGAATAATGGAAATTATTTGTATTGATAAAAAAACGCTCGCGCTGGACCCGAGTACTCTTCAGACTGGCTCGCTCAATAAATATAAATGTTTGGAATGTCTGTGGTGTGAATGTTGGTTTCTGACCAGAAATGCAGATCTATCTCTGGCCGATTCATAGATTCAACCTACAAACTGCGACCTCATCTGTGATCAGATGGCCAAGCAATGCGTGAAATCTTTTATTCTAAAGCCTTATGGCTCGTTTCGACAAGCATTAAACGGATGAAATTAACCACATGCAGTTTATTCTTCAGAAAAATGCACACAAAAAATGGGTTGGGTTCGGTGATTTGTACATAAACGTCTTCCTCGCGATAGATTCGCTTATTATTTTGTCTTATGAAGCCGTCATCAACACGAACACAATGATTGCAGAAGAAAACTCTGTACCTACACGACCGAGACACAAGACTGATTATTTCACAGCTGCAATGTGAATAGAGAACAAAGACGTTTTGGGTAAGCTTACTCACGTCAGGTCTTCACTGACAAGCTAGGAACAGACGGAAAATTCCGAACAAAAGTAAATGACGTCAAAGTCTCTTTCGCTTTGCGTGTAACTTTGTCATGACGTATTTTTGTGTGACGCGTTCGGCTGTTCTATCAGCTCAATGGCTGCGTGTTGCCCCGCCGGTGTGAACTCCTCCTACGGCCAAGTCGTTTTTGTGGTTTATTTCGCATTTAGGTCCCAGGTAACATTATGAAGTTTTAATATGATCAATCGGACCTATTATCAAGTTAGTGTATCAACTTTTGAACGAACTGCGCCCAGTAGTTTCCCAGCAATAAGCTGTTAAGTGGAGAAAGACACACAGACACACAATTAAAGTCTGCTGAGCCCAAGTACTAGCGTGCTCGGGGATAATGGCCGTTCTTTTTAACCCGGTGTAACACGAGAAAATTACTCCCACGAGATTTTGACCCACAGATCAACGCAAATCGCAAAAATGAAATGAGCGAACAAGAAGAAGATAGGGCGCGCAGTGGGAGATTTGGGTAGGACGGTGGGGATACACTCACACACATCAGGGAACTGTATCCTTGGTAATCAAAGATGGGTCGAAGCTGAATAGAACCCACTCTTTCTTTCTTTGGAAAAAAATCACCAACAAGGAATTCGTTTTATCGATACTCTTCAGCTTTAAATCTCTGTCGACGACACTAGCTCCAAAAATGTCAGCACATCAGGGAACAAAATCACTGGTAATCAAATATAGGCCGAAGCTGAATAGTTCTCCCTCTTTCTTTTTGTGGAAGGAATTATATTTATCGGTACGCTTCAGCTTTAAATCTCTGTCGTCGACACTAGCTCCAAAAATGTCACTTGAAGTGTCGTGCTGAACAAGCTTTGCACCACGATACCGGATAAGGTATAACACAACAATACCCTCTATTCTTCACACCTGAAAATAACTTCTTCCGCGTGCGACGGTTGTTCGCTGGGATCACGCTTTACAGAACTGTTGATATCCTAGTTCTATAGAAAGTATATCCGGCAAACGCTGACAGGCTAGCAGTCATTGCAGACCCCTCTTAAGAGTTCTTGTTCATTTTTGGGCTTCGTAGAACTTTTCAGAGTTGGTGGAGATGTTTGAATGTTGTAGGGGTTATACTATTTCATTGTGACTTCGCAGTGGTTCTCGGATTTCGTTGTGATTTGGGATTCCGTTGTGATTTTGAAATGCTGTGAAGATTTTGAACTTTTGAAGAGAGCCCAGACAAATCAAGCATCAACATGATTCACCTGCAAATCCTTCTACAAATCGTGTTTTTCACAAGGAGTGTGTCGGGTATGTATGTTGATTCTCTGCTGTGCTGTATTGTAATCAAGAACTGCATGGTTATTAGCTAAGTGCTTTCTCCTGTTCTCAGAGTTTTGTTGTTGCCTATTTGGCGTGAATGTTCACTCACAATGACTATAAGCTGTTAATACCAAAGTTCGATACTTTTGTGTTGTGATTTACCGGTCGTGGTGTGACTGTTTGTTTTGTGTGTGTTAACAGTAATACATTTAGATTCTTAAGTGCAGATATTCAGCCGAAATAAATAAACGCACAGAGAAGCACAAATGAATACAAACAGACAGACTAATACACATAATTGCGCGCACACACACGCACACACACACACACACACACACACACACACACACACACACACGCGCGCGCGCGCGCTCTCTCTCTTTTTCTCTCTTAAGTTTATTTTCCCCTCTATCCCCTTTTTTCTTTCAATCTCTCTCGCCCTATCTGTCGAGCCCTATGTCTCTGTCTCTGTCTCTCTCTTACCCTCTCTTACCCTCGCTTACCCTCTCTCTCTCTCTCTCTCTCTCTCTCTCTCTCTATCTATCTCTCCCTCCCCTCTGTCTCTGTTCCTCAACTTTTTCTCTCTCTCTTTCTGTCTCGCTTTCCTCACCCCCTTTCTCTCTTTGTCCCCCCCCCCCCCTCCCCGACATTTGCTGTATATCACACACAGACTCTCGCTCCCGAGTGACGTACAACCGAAACCGAAACCGAAACTACCAGCCATAAATACTTCCTGTGAAAAGAGCACTGTACTTGTCGTTTTGATCTTAAGATAATTATGGGCAGTGATTATGACTCACACGTAACAAGACAGTACTGCTGAGTGTCAGAGCAACGATACATTCAGTAAGGTTGTGTGTAAAGGTGACGGGGACATCGCTGCGCCAAATCAACTACGTATTGAACAAAGGAGACGGTGACAAAACGTCATGCGGT
>NC_090252.1:38306645-38351645 GCF_037325665.1 Littorina saxatilis
AGTGGTGCTCTGAAAATGATCTCGAGCTAAACGTTCTTAAAACAAAAGAAGTCGTTATCGACCCTCGACGAAAGAAAGACCCCATCTTGCCCCTTGAAATAAATGGGGAAGCTGTAGAACAGGTCTCTTCATTCAAATTTCTCGGCACACTGATCTCTGAAGACCTGAAATGGGACGGGAACACCACGTCCATCATTAAGAAGTGCCAGCAGCGGCTGCACTTCCTGAGACAGTTGCGCAAGTTCCGTATGTCACAGCAAATCATGGCGCAGTTCTATCGCGCAGTCGTTGAGAGCACCCTGTGTTTTTCTATCACGGTCTGGTATGGCAGCACAACTGAGAAAGAGAAACAGCTACTGGAGAGCATTGTGCGGACAGCCTCCAAAATCGCGGGCTGTGACTTCCCTTCCGTTGCCTCTATCTTTGAGTTGCGCTCAGGTCGAAAAGCAGGAAAGATTGTTCGCGACCCCTCCCACCCGGCAAACCACTTCTTCGAGTCTCTTCCATCTGGTAGGCGCTACAGAGCTTTGAAAGCCAGAACTAGTCGCTTTCGCTCTAGCTTCATCCCCCATGCTGTACTGACAACTCCTGTAGTGAAGACGTTGTAATATACTGTAGTTATAGGATTGGGGGGGGGGGGGGGGTTCTTTTGTTACTTAGTCCTTTCACTGCATTCCATTACTGTTCTCATAACTTGTGATAGTGGAAATATGTGCAATGTGGAATGGTCCTTATTTTTTAGGTGCTGGAGTAGTTCTGTGATGGTAGTAGTTTTGTGCAATGCGACTCTAAGTTCAGGTGCTTGAGTAGATCTGTGATAGTCTGTTAATACTGTTGTTTTAAACTGTCTAGATCATGATTATATAATTTTATGTGATGATCTGACTAAATGATAATAATTACATGTACTACTTACTTTTTAATTTTAGGTATTGTTCTAGTATTCACTAATGTTGTATTGATATTACTGGCACCCCTTTTAAACTGATATGGTTTTTACGTTTACAAGGCGACGATGTGAATTTGTGATGTAGATATGTGGCTGGTTATGTGTGAGAATGTAAATAATTGTGTGTGTGTGTGTCTGTGTGTGTGTGTGTGTGTGTGTGTGTGTGTGTGTGTGTGTGTGTGTGTGTGTGTGTGTGTGTGTGAGTTGTGTCTGTGTGTGCATGACAGTGTAATGTACGTATGTATGCATGCATGGTGATGTGTGTCTGCATATGTGTCTGGTTGGTTTTTATTTTATTTTTACCGTGCCGTGCCAAGATGAAATCCTTTTGCAAAATTGGTGAATAAATATCTTGTATCTTGTATCTTGTATCTTATTTCTCTCTTCCTCTTTTCTGCCTTATATCTCCTTTTCTTTCTTTAATTGTGTTAAAAATTGCCTCTTTCTCTTCGGTGTTTTTTGTGAGGTTTTTTTTCTTGAATATTTTCTTGTCATTTTGTAGCTCTCATTTTTCATTTCGTTCATTCTGGTTGCAGCTGTCAAAATGGCCAACTGCCACGCCGCCAAAGAACACAGCGACGTCATAGTCGACTGCATATCACAACATCACTCACCAAGCCACATCAGTCTCACTCTCACCCCCAAGACAGGACACACGATCAACATTGCAAATTGTGAAAATGTCACCCGTTTTATGAAGTGTACTCCCGAGCTTGGTGGTGGAACCACTGGACCTATGACGTGTGATAATCAGACTACATGGACGCCGCGTCATCTCTACGCCTTGATTCCCAGGGTTAATAGGACAATGGCAGGGACGCTTGAGTGTACTTACACGCACAACGGGACGACAGAGAGTGATAGCTGTGAGCTGGATGTTGTCGGTGAGCGGAGATGCAATTCGTGTGTGTGGTTGAGTAGTTAAAAGAGGGAGAAACGGAGAGAGAGAGAGAGAGAGAGAGAGAGAGAGAGAGTGAGAGAGAGAGAAAGAGAGAGAGAGACAGAGAGAGAGAGACAGAGAGAAACAGAGAGAGACAGAGAGAGACAGAGAGAGAGAGAGAGAGAGAGAGAGAGAGAGAGAGAGAGAGAGAGAGAGAGAGAGAGAGAGAGAGAGAGAGAGAGAATATAAGGCATAGACGGAAATTCAGACAATGACAGAGAAAGAGTGAGACAGAGAGAAGGAAAGATCAAATCAGATCAAATCAAATCAAATAAAAATGTATTTTTCGAGGGTTGTGGCATAAGCAATACGAAGAGAAATGTTCAGAAAGCCCTCACCCAGAGAGGGGACTGCTCTAATCTCATATTTACACGGACATTCACGTAGAAAAAGGAAGAGAAAAACAACATATAAATATTTACACGTTACAAATTATACGCAAATACTAAGCGTCACCCGACAGAGAGAGAGAGAGAGAGAGAGAGAGAGAGAGAGAGAGAGAGAGAGAGAGAGAGAGAGAGAGAGAGAGAGAGAGAGAGAGAGAGAGAGACAGACAGACAGACAGACAGACAGACAGACAGACAGACAGACAGACAGACAGACAGACAGACAGACAGACAGACAGAGACAGCGTGTGTGAGTGTGTGAGTGCGTAAGTGCGTTAGTTCGGGCGTGCATGCGTATTTAAACATATGACTTGTGTATCTGTTTATCATGTCTGCGCAGAACCAGCCCAAGTAGAAGGATGTCAAGTAGACATCAGCCACAGCAACTGGTCGGCCATTGTGAGGTGTGACGTCAGCCAGGCGTACTCTAGCACACAACACTACTCCTTTTCTGCAACATTGCACAGAAAGGTATGACGTCACTATCTGTATCACCACAACTTGTTCAATTATAAGCTGCATGTTCATTTGTGGTTTTGAAGTTATGGTTATCAGGCTTGTGTTTCTTTGTTGTGCTAATTTGCGTACATGCATTCCTTGTTGGTGAAACTTGTGTGATTTTTCCTCTAGGTTTTTGCGATTTTTTTCCTTGTATGCGATATTTTGATTTTTCTCTCCTCATAATAACATCTGAAGGATAGCATAAGGTCAAGCCACACATATGTCGGTAATTCAGATTATTGCGTTAAAACACACAGTGTGGTTTGAACTCTCTGAGGAAGGTACCTCGACAAGTTTTATATGTTGTTGGAAAAAAAAGGAGGGAGGGAGAGAGAGCTGGGAGAGGAGTAATGATGGACAAAATAAATGCATGAACTGTCGAATGAATAAGTGAATGAAATAGGTGAATGAATCAATAAATTACCACAATAATGAAACACAAGAAACAACAAAAATACCAGTCCATAGAATAGACGTTATGATGTGTGTGAACGTGTAGAGTGAATGATGTATCGACTGTCAAATACATACAGACATCCAACACAGATAAGTTCCAAAATCAAAAACAAGAAAGATAACTTTATGGAGTGTATGGTGTTACAGAAAACGACACATTTACTTTCAAACAAAAACAACAAATGAAATTAAAACAACAACAACAACAACAACAACAACAACAACAACAACAACAACAACGACAACAACAACAACAACAACAACAACAACAACAGCGTTTTCGTTTTCAGCAAAACACATTACACATAGATTGTTACACACCTTTTTTCAGTGTGTGTGTGTGTGTGTGTGTGTGTGTGTGTGTGTGTGTGTGTGTGTGTGTGTGTGTGTGTGTGTGTGTGTGTGTGGTTAGTTCAGCTCTGGATATGTGTGAAATCGCAAACAGATCGCACACAGAGGTACACTATGCACATTTAAACTTACAACAACAACAACAACAACAACAACAACAACAACAACAACAACAACAACAACAACAACAACAACAACAACAACAACAACAACAACAACAACAACAACAACAACAACAACAACAACAACAACAACAACAACAACAACAACAACAGCTTCGCCGCTTGTTAAAACAAAAAGTGTTTTGTTTTTTTTTGCTATGGATTTCAGGGAACATTGGCACATAGACCGGTGTTCGAGGGTCGCAGAGTATTCAGCCTTCTCGAGGAGTTTGTGAACCGCACCAACAACTTGTCATACTATCGTGGACAATTCGCCTTCTCCACCCCTCTCTCGTCTACCCCGGGTAACTACTCCTTCCGCGTCATCGTGTACACGGGTATGGAGAATATCTACCCGACTGACCATTGTGGGTACAACGTCTCCAGCGCCAAGCGTGAGCCTGTTCATGCCGTGGAAACGTTTGTGGAGGAATTGAACATTAGTAAGTGTGTTAAGCCGCCTTTGGTTTAAGCGTGTTTATTCAAATTCTCATACACACGTTTCAAACAATAACAACATTGAGAACGTTAACAAGCAGATTGCTTATGGACACGTTCTTGAACTTATAATCAATACACATTCAGATAGCAAAACATGGCGAACAAGTAATAGCTTCAACACTTATCTTGATAATCTTTAATTATATTTTATACAAATAGGGTAAAGAGAGAGAGAGAGAGAGAGAGAGAGAGAGAGAGAGAGAGAGAGAGAGAGAGAGGGAGAGGGAGAGGGAGAGAGAGAGAGGGAGGGAGAGAATGCCTGGCTACATCAATTGCACAGTTAATATAATATCAGCCGAAGCGATTAGTTAACATAACATAGTCTTGTACAACAGAGAATATTTTCGTGTTCAAAGATATAGTTAAATCAGTATTTCCAAACAAGAGTGTTTTGCAGTCCAGAACGTGTGTTGGCAGACTATTGAATAAAATGGTTCTATGTTCTTTAAATTTTGGACAGTGTAATAAGAAATGTTCAGAATCTTCCGGGCATGCTCCACACGTACATTCTAAATTATCAGAGAGGTGTCGGTTAACTAAGTCTTGTTGCAAATCGCTCATGTTTAATCTCAAATGGCGGTGTATAGGAATCGCTCTGCCTGTCTGTCTGTCTGTCTGTCTGTCTTCGGATTAGACTTGTATCTCTGGTACTCTGGGTTCAATTGAGCTGACATTTGGTGAGTAGCTTGGAATTGTGGGGTTTGGAATCCGGCCCGGGACGGACACGGGTCAACTGTTTGAGCAGACCCAGGGGCGGTATCCATGTTCCACAACCGTGTCACCACGCGGCGACGCATTGACCCGTTAAAGGTCAACACTTGGTTTTTTTTAAACATTGGTTAGACTTTTGGTATGATCATTATCAGACTTGGCCTTTGGTTTTTTATTTGGTTTGTTGTTTGGTCTGCATTGCTGGATACATTGGGTTTTTTGGGGTGGTTTTTTCTCGTTTAATTTGGTTTGGTTTGATACTTGCTTGGTTTGATATTTGGTTTACTTTTATGTTCGATTTGTTTTGATATTTGGTTTAATATAGGGTTGAATGTGTTGTTTAATATTTGGTTTAACATTTGGTTGTAATTATACTTCATTTAGTGGATGGGAGTGTAAGCGATTGTTCATTAATTGGTCAGGTGGTTGTTTGGGTAAGTGGGTGGTTGGATGGTTAGTTGCTTGATTGTTTGGTTGATCACTGGGTATTTGACTGATTGGCTAGATCACCATATGCTTCCAAGATGTGGAGACATTTTGAAAACTTCAGTTTATTTGGTTGTTTAGTTGCTTTCTAGCGTGATTGGTTGGTTGGTTTGAGTCAATGCCTATATCTTGTCTTTTGTCAAGGTGTATCTGTCTACCTTGTATTCTCTCTCAGTTTGTGTTTCCGTCAGGCTCCCATTTATTATCTGTATGGTTGAATGGCAAGAGTCATATCATAGTTCTCATGTCGAACTCAGGTTTGTTCTGTATGTTTCACTGCCTTGAGTCATAGCGAAGTACACATCAAAATGAACAAGTGTTTTACTCATATTTTAAATTGCTTGAGTGATATCAAATTTCCCCTATCAACATTACGTATTTCTTCTCAATATTTCAAATGGCTTGAGTCAGATCGTATATCTCATTATATTCTTTTTGTTTTAACTCACAACTGCACATGCACATGTGGGGTCCTGATTTGGCCTATTATGGTCCGCTGGACCCGAAAAGCAATAGCTAACTAACTAACTAACATGCACATGTATACAAATAATATACATTATTACCTTCATATATCTCACATATACCAACAACGGCTTGACTAAAATCATATTTTCTCATGACTGGTAGGTACGGGCAGTAAGGTATTTCCCCAGGAATGTTGAAGCTAAGTTCGTATAAAATTAATGTCATTCGTGTTGCCAGGTACCCCTTCTGTGCCAAACCGTCACTGTCCGCAACCTGACAACATTTCCAGAAATTGTTCCTGCTTCTCTAACTTCCTGGGTTCACCTCCTGGAAGACTGCTCTGGTTGCTAGGGGACACCATCATAGCAACAGGGGAATATGGAGTCCAACAACTACTCTTTCCTACCGACAAAGCCGTGTCCATGAAGCAGGATGCCAAATCCGCAACCTGTGGTCTTGAATGGATTGGATCTGCGACAGGTCAACGCGAGCCAGGTCAGTTTAATTGTTGCTCGTTTTTATTTTCAGGAATGTCCTATTCAGTGTGAGACTGCATAATATTATTATGCTTCATTAGCGATATAAGACGAGAAAAGGTCAGTTGTTGTTCTTTTTATAAAAATGTTCCTATTCATTTGAAGACTGTATATATGCTTCAGTAGCGATATGAGGCGCACCTTTTCTTGCCGTGTCATATCCTGCCAGGCTTTTACAGGGGACATAAGACCATCCCTCCACTTGGTCACATACACACAATGGACAGCCTGGGTCCTCTTTGTGCACAGTGGACATTTTCCAAAGTTGCAGTTCACCACAGCAAGTGCTTGATTTTCGATATCTGAAGTTGACGGGCGCAATGGCTGGGTGGTAAGACGCCGGCCTCCAAAGCGGAAGGTCGTAAGTTCGAATCCCGGCCGCGCCTGGTGGGTTAAAGTGGAGATTTGTCCGATCTCCCAGGTCAACTTATGTGCAGACCTGCTAGTGGCTTATCCCCCTTCGTGTGTACACGCAAGCACAAGACCAAATGCGCACGGAAAAGACCCTGCAATCCGTGTCAGAGTTCGGTGGGTTATAGAAACACGAAAATACCCAGCATGCTTCCTCCGAAAGCGGCGTATGGCTGCCTAAATGGCGGGGTAAAAACGGTCAAACACGTAAACATCCACTCGTGCAAAAACACGAAATGTACGTGGGAGTTTCAGCCCACGAACGCAGAAGAATAAGAAGAATATATCTGAAGAGATATTCTCATCAAATGCCTGTCCAGATATGAAACGGAGAACCTAACTATTGTCATGAGAATGAGTGTGGCTTAAAGTACATTAAAAATGATGTCTTTGTAAGTTGTCAAGAATGTGTAGATTGATTAGCAGGGTGTCAAGGCACGACGCTCTTTTGAACACAAGAACAACAACACATTTGAGTTCAGAATATATTCACCACACAACCAACCAACAACCATGAGCATCAGCCAAAACAAGCCAAAACAAGCCAGCTATTCCCAAACCAACCAAAAAAAAAAAAAAAAACAATCTGCTTTAGTATGCATGACATCATATACATAACAAATCCCATGATAGGCATCGGTCTGACATGAGCAAGTCTGTTTTAACCTGCCTCAGATGTGATTTACAGCTGACTAATTAAAAAAACAAATAATTATTTTTGGTCTGTCCGACAGATGCCGAAACGACAGCCTCACCTTCGGAATCAGGCAAGTAGAAAATAAGTCTGTGAAAAAAATGTGGTCACTGAAAATACATCAAGAAAGAACAGGATTATGTCCCTTTACTTTACAGGCTTTATGGGAAGACAGTGCTTTTAAAAGAATAAGTGGGGCTCCGTGTATGTCACAACGTATTATTGTTCAATACGAATCAGAAGAAAAAATTACATTCTAGATTTTAATTGAACATATGTACATATTTTAATTATTTTTTTTTTAGCTAGGAAACGACAAACTGGAGACACCAATGTCCGAAAATCAATCATTCTTCTGTCTCTGTCTCTTGTCTGTCTGCCTGCCTGCCTGTCTGTCTGTCTGTCTGTCTGTCTGTCTGTCTGTCTGTCTGTCTGTCTGTCTGTCTGTCTGTCTGTCTGTCTCTGTGTCTGTCTCTGTGTCTGTCTCTCTGTCTCTGTCTCTGTGTCTCTCTGTCTTTCTCTCTCTCTCTCTCTCTCTCTCTCTCTCTCTGTCTCTCTCTCTCTCTCTTTCTCTCCTTCTTTCTCTCCTTCTTTCTCTCTCCCTCTATCAGTAGAACGTCATTGTGTGCAAGGAACAAATGCTGATCAATATTTGAGAACTTTGTTTATACATAGAAGCAAGGTGAAAGCGGGGAATGGAGTATCGGTAAACGCTGAAAATCTCAGCAGTCGAAGTAAACTGTTGCAAGCTCTTTCATTTCAGTCATTTACTTACAGTTTGGTTTCAGGATCTACGTGATATGGTACCCTTTTTGGTTTCACGATCTACGTGATATGGTACCCTTTTTGGTTTCACGATCTACGTGATGGTACCCTTTTTGGTTTCACGATCTACGTGATGGTACCCTTTTTGGTTTCACGATCTACGTGATGGTACCCTTTTTGGTTTCACGATCTACGTGATGGTACCCTTTTTGGTTTCACGATCTACATGACGGTACCCCTTTTTTGATTTCACGATCTACGTGATGATACCCTTTTTGGTTTCACGATCTACGTGATGGTACCCTTTTTTGTTTTTCGATCTACGTGATGGTACCCTTTTTTGTTTTTCGATCTACGTGATGGTACCCTTTTTGGTTTCACGATCTACGTGATATGGTACCCTTTTTGGTTTCACGATCTACGTGATGGTACCCTTTTTGGTTTCACGATCTACATGACGGTACCCCTTTTTGGTTTCACGATCTACGTGATGGTACCCTTTTTGGTTTCACAATCTACGTGATGGTACCCTTTTTGGTTTCACGATTTACGTGATGGTACCCTTTTTTGGTTTCACGATCTACGTGATATGGTACCCTTTTTGGTTTCACGATCTACGTGTTGGTACCCCTTTTTTGGTTTCACGATCTACGTGATGGTACCCTTTTTGGTTTCACGATCTACGTGATGGTACCCTTTTTGGTTTCACGATCTACGTGATGGTACCCTTTTTGATTTCACGATCTACGTGATGATACCCTTTATGGTTTCACGATCTACGCGATGGTACCCTTTTTGGTTTCACGATCTACGTGATGGTACCCTTTTAGGTTTCACGATCTACGTGATGGTACCCTTTCTGGTTTCACGATCTACGTGATGGTACCCTTTTTAGTTTCACGATCTACGTGATGGTACCCTTTTTGATTTCACGATCTACGTGATGGTACCCCTTTTGATTTCACGATCTACGTGATGGTACCCTTTTTTGTTTTTCGATCTACGTGATATGGTACCCTTTTTGGTGTCACGATCTACGTGATATAGTACCCTTTTTGATTTCACGATCTACGTGATGGTACCCTTTTTGGTTTCACGATCTACGTGATGGTACCCCTTTTTGGTTTCACGATCTACGTGATGGTACCCTTTTTGGTTTCACGATCTACGTGATGGTACCCTTTATGGTTTCACGATCTACGTGATGGTACCCTTTTTTAGTTTCACGATCTACGTGATGGTACCCTTTATGGTTTCACGATCTACGTGATGGTACCCTTTTTGGTTTCACGATCTACGTGATGGTACCCTTTTTGGTTTCACGATCTACGTGATGGTACCCTTTTTGGTTTCACGATCTACGTGATGGTACCCTTTTTGGTTTCACGATCTACGTGATGGTACCCTTTTTGGTTTCACGATCTACGTGATGGTACCCTTTTTGGTTTCACGATCGACGTGATGGTGCCCTTTTCAGGTTACATGACAACCAGACTGTGGGCGATGACAGGGGCCATGGTGGTGCTCGGCGTGATCATCGTCTCTCTGCTTGTACTTCTCTTGGTCACTGCCAGGCGAGGCCGTTTGCCTTCATGTCACAGTGAGTTCCAAGTAATGCTACATACGCGACAAAGTCACGTTCAGGCAAACATATGTACATATGAGAGAGAGAGAGAGAGAGAGAGAGAGAGAGAGAGAGAGAGAGAGAGAGAGAGAGAGAGAGAGAGAGAGAGAGAGACAGACAGACAGACACACAGACAGACACACAGACAGACACACATATAGACAGACACACATATAGACAGACAGACAGAAAGACAGACACACAGACAGAAAGACCCAGACAGAAAGACAGACAGACAGACAGACAAACACAGACAGACAGAAAGACACGGACAGACAGACAGAGAGGGGGGGGGCAGGCAGACAGACAGACAGACAGACAGACAAACACAGACAGACAGAAAGACACGGACAGACAGACAGAGAGGGGGGGGGGGGGGCAGGCAGACAGACAGACATACAGGCAGACAGAGAGAGCGAAACGGTACATACGCGTGTTTGTGTGTGTGTGTGTGCGTGTGTGTGTGTGTGCGTGCGTGTGGGGGGGGGGGGGGTGCGTGGGTGCGTGCGTATCTGTGTCTGTGTATGTGTGTCTGTGTAATTGTCGATATGTGTCGGTGTGTGAATGCGAGAGTGCATGTGCGCATGTTTTGGTATTTTCAGACAAACACAGGCAGAAGAAAATTTGAATCTACACGTTGTACTGTATTTATCTGTATTGAATTAAGAACGTTATTGTTTCAGACATACTCAACATAACAATCTTTGTTTTAAGCACCAGTCAACGCCTTTCTTTGTGTCTGTCTCACCCAGGATCACGAAACTTGCGAAACACGCGGCAGGAAGGCGAAGAAGACCTTCACGTGTACGAAGATGTGGACGGTCTCCGCAACAAGTGTTCACTGTTCACCCTCGACTGTGCCCGCATGAACAACAGCTACGACAACAGCAACACCATCGGCAGAACAAACAACAACAGCAAAGACAACAAAATGAACACCACCACCAACAACAACGGAAGTAATAGCATTAGAAGCATTACTACTGCTACCACCGCTGTCGCCACCATCAACACCACCACCAATGACAACAACAACGGCAGAAACATGAACAACAACAAGGACAACAGAAAGAATTCCACCACCAACACCACCACCAACGGCAGTAACAACGACAGAAGCATTACCACCTCCGCCGCTATCACCACAACCAACAACATCAACACCAACAATAGCAGCCAACGTTCCAACAAAGCGGATCATTGCCAGCCTCTCGTCGTTTTGAATCCTGCCTTTGTGCATTCCTCACCTACCGGTGTGTTTGGGAACGCTAGGGGTACAATGGAGGGTAACATGACGGTAAGGGAAGAAGCAGTCACCATGACAGGACCAAATGGTTGTGCCGACAGGCCGCGACGTTGCCTAGGTGGAACGAGTCTCTATCTTCATCCCGTGAACAACTACTGAATGTTTGATTGTGCATGTGTGTGCGGGAAGGGGGGAGGGTATGTGTGTGTGTGTGGGTGGGTGGGGGTGTTTTTTGATTGTGTGTGTGTATGTGTGTGTGTATGTGTGTATGTATGTATGTGTGTGTGTATGTGTGTGTGTTGAGGTGGGTGGGTGGGAGGATGTGTGTGTGTGTGTGTGTGCGTGTGTGTATGTATGCGTGTGTGTGTGTGTGTGTGTATGTGTGTGTGTGTGTGTGTGTGTGTGTGTGTGTGTGTGTGTGTGCAAGTGTATGTGTGTGTGCAAAACACTGCCACGCTCACAAATCTGAAGTTTGCAACTTGAATTAACTTTTTTTCTCAGAAAATGTGAGACATTTGAGAACCTCTGGAATAGGATCAAGTGTTATTTCTATGAAAACTTGCATGCATTGCCCCTTTTGACAGGTGTGAATGACATGTTAGGCACGAGACAGCATTTTTGTCAAGTCCCAAACTTTGCCTGAATGTATCCATACTATATTTGCTTTTCCATGAGTAACACTGTTTTTCAAACAGGAGGCAATGGAAAGATGGCCTTTGTCTGATAGCAATTTCATAGTTATAGTTATGCAGAGGGGAAGTGAGGAAGCTGTCCTCTTCGTTTGTTTTAACTTCACAACTATTTGCTACTTGATCCAGATCCAAAATAATGCATGGTTCATTTGGAATATCACTATTTCAAGAGAGAGATTGGCTGCTTTCGACTTGATTCGATTTACTTTGTGTAGTCGGCTGCAGAGAAAAGTGAGAATGTTCCCGACTAATGCCGGGTTGCAAGTCTTCGTTTGCTGTGTTGTTTACACTTTCTACTGTTGCCAGTACCACTCAGTGCACAGGCGAAACAGAAGATTGTGAAACATGCACCTTGAAATAGGATACTTCTGCCGATCGACGCAACCTCCTGTGACTGATGTAGTGTGTGTCGGAGCAGTGTATGCAATTTCTGGGGTCACGCGGCGCTGGCGGCCGACCTCGCCTCGGCAGACGATAATAAAAAGCGTACGGAAGAACACTTGAAAGGGGGGAGGGGGGGGTAGTAGTCTTCTTGTTATGACAAAGAGTATCAATGTCGAATAACTTTATTCTGTATGGTGTTTGATTACACATGCTAACACAAACTATATGTATTTGTAGATTCCAGAAACGATCGAACTATATGGCTGTGAGTCATGATATCTCAGTCCATCCGCCTGTCGTCTGCTACACTTTTCCCGCTTCAGCACATACATTCGTCTGTTTCACTGAGGCGCTGAAAAGGTTTGGTCAAGCAATCTTCGATGAAGGCATGACTTGGGAACGAATCGCTTTGGTGGACTGATTGGTCAGTCTGCCACATGTTGTGGGGCCCCTTACGGGTTGAAAGAGGCCATTACATTGAGAAACGTAATCTTCGATTGTTTACTTTCCATTTGGTTTCAACATGTTTCTGGCGTGTATTGAGAACTTCCTGAGATAAATACTGCATGACTACACCCTGCTGTGTGCGGTAAAAATGACTTTGTCTGTTTGTCTGTGTCAGTGTTTTTGCTGCTATGTTTGTTTGTTTGGTTGCTCGTTTGCATGTCTGTCTGTCTGTGTGTTTGTTTGTTACATTATATTTGTACTGTTTGTTTGTCTGATTGCTTTGTGAAATGTTCATGTTTGCCAGCGTGTATCTCTAGTTTAAAAACACACACAAAAGCAAAAACGCAAGCACAAACGCAAGCTCAGATGCAAACACACATACCTATTTCTTGGATTTTGCTACCTAAGAAAAGGGGCATTACCACCCACCTAAGATTATTAATCAAAACAGTTTTTTGGAGAAATGCTCTGTTTTCTACAGTCATATGGGTGACAAAAACCTAGACTCATCAAATTTTAGTGAACTCACTCGACAGCACTACTATTCCAAATTTGGTTACCTAAAATTCAAACTTTAATCAATCGATTTGGCCAATTAACAAAAAGAAAAGATGGGCAAATGGGTCGCAAAATGTTTGTCAGAAGTCAGGAATATTGCCAATTTAAAGATTTGGTTTCATTACCACGGAATTTTGGTGGTAATTAAAAACCTTCTCTCCGGGTATACAGTCGTATTCTGGCCTTGCACTTAAAAAAAGCAAGAATGAAATTCGTTGGAAAAATTGTTGTAACTACTCTTCGGTAAAACATTGATGAAAGCTTCTTTGTCAAAACATTCTTTAGAACCTTTTCTAAGATCCCCAAAAAAGATTTCTGCCAAAACACGTAAAAAGTGCATTTTTGAAGATATTTTTCTTTGTCTCTAAAATCGGTGGTAGTGAGTCTGGACGGTTGCCTAAGAAATACTGAAACAACTTTTTTATGTTTCATTTTCACCCAACCATTATGCCTTGGACGTTTAGAGATAACTATGATGAAGTGATCTCCATTGACTTTTTTTGTGATGGGAATCAATTTGTTCCTATAATGCCACTGGTCGTTTTCATACGCAACCAAATCCAACCAACTTTACTACCACGATTTCATGTTTTACAAAAACACGTTGAATGGCCACCAACTTCCACCCATGTTGTTTTTACACTTATTCTAGTCTATTTTAGATTAAATATCAATCATCTTTTTTGATGATGTGCGTTTGGTTTTTTTACTGTGAAAATATTTTACGTCTCTAGGTAGCCGTTGTCATGGATTAGGGTTAGGGTTAGGGTTAGGGTTAGGGTGATTTTTTTTCTTCAAATGTCATGTTTACGCAATGCACTTATCTATTACAATACCGGGCAGTAAAACTGCTGGCCGACAGTTGAGCAATATTTATGTCAGTTTTTTCTGTTTTTTTTTCGTCTGTAGTCTTTGACCTCATACCAACTGCACACAATATCCATAGAGTACGGTTTTACCGACAGTTGCAATGTTAAACATAGACGTGAATGGCCCGGAAAATATTTAATTGTGATTTTAGAAACAAATTTGAAAAAACGGGTTTTTTTAAAGTAAAAAAGTAAAAAGCTGTAATTCAGCACAAATGAAACCATTAAGCTATTGTCGTCCTCCGCTGTGACCCGAAGACCAAGTCGGTTAGAAGTTACAATTTGTTCGGTCATTAAACCTTGTCTGCCGATTTGATATATCTTGGGGCTTGACGGAGACTGACTTGTCTTGTGCAAAATGATGACTGTGACGGTTTCAGTTCTGCCCGGTATCATGTTGGAAAATATTTCTTCCCATGCACTCGTATAATTTCCAGTTAATCTGCAATTGTGCGAACAATTTGGCAGCAGACACCTTTGAACTCTTCACTTAAACAAATTTATTGGTAAATATTTAATTTTTTTTTTAAATAATGAATTTGATGCTTTGAAATCATATTTAGCGGTTCATTGTCAGTTTACAAAACATATCATATGACATTGAAATGAACTGATTAATTTTGACAACAAAAACGAAAAACACCACAATAACAACCATTAAAAACAAACAAACAAACAAACAAACGAAGCACACACACACACACAAACAGTGACTAATGACACTGACACACACCTACTGGCACTGACACTGAGTGCCATACCACAGTAAGACTCAGTACGAGCTCTAGACGAAACTTATTTTTTAAACACATGTCATAGCACGCTGTTTGACGATCAAAAGCATTTTTACTTATGAGTTTCTGTGGTTTAGTCTTGTGGGGTGTTTCCGTATTTATTTTGTTCATTTTTCAATCAATCAATCAATCAATATGAGGCTTATATCGCGCGTATTCCGTGGGTACAGTTCTAAGCGCAGGGATTTATGTTTTTATTTTTTTTAATTAATTTTTTTTATGCAATTTATATTGCGCACATATTCAAGGCGCATGGATTTATTTATGCCGTGTGAGATGGAATTTTTTTACACAATACATCACGCATTCACATCGGCCAGCAGATCGCAGCCATTTCGGCGCATATCCTACTTTTCACGGCCTATTATTCCAAGTCACACGGGTATTTTGGTGGATATTTTTATCTATGCCTATACAATTTTGCCAGGAAAGACCCTTTTGTCAATCGTGGGATCTTTAACGTGCACACCCCAATGTAGTGTACACGAAGGGACCTCGGTTTTTCGTCTCATCCGAAAGACTAACACTTGAACAGGAGAAAATTGCTAACGCCCTGACCCAGAGTCGAACTCGCAACCTCTCGCTTCCGCGCAAGTGCGTTACCACTCGGCCACCCAGCCCCTTGTCTTTATATAAAATTAAAAAAAATAGAGGATCTGTCAGTGTCATTGGTCCTTACATCGAACGTTTGGTTTGGGGGCTTGATAGGTCTACTCAATTTCTGGTAAAGTTTTGAAAATAAATTCAGCAGGAGCTTTTACTTTACACTTTCTGTTCTCAATAGAAAAAAAACCCACTAAAACATTAGTAACATTTCCACAAGTGCAAGTAACATTTCCACAAATGCGAGTAACAATCCACAATATTCTTTAGGTTACATTCCATTGTGGGTAACAATCCACAAATAAGGTAGCAATCCAGATCTGGAGTGAAGGAACCATCCACTGTGATAGGACACAATCCACCAGTTAAGTTGCCATCCACATGTGGATGGCCACCTAAATAGGCCTCAGGTCGCCAATCGTGTGGAAAGCAGAATGCACACGCACACGCACACACACACACACACACACACACACACACACACACACACACACACACACACACATAGACACACATGCGCACACACACACTAACACATATACACACACTTACACACACTCACACCCACACACAATAAATTCGTCAGGAATAACAAGCAAATCGTGACACAATGCTGACATTTCTTCGAGAGCAAACCAATCACAGAACACATGACAGACGGGCAGTACAAAATCTCAAATTGAATTAAATTACATATCTTATCCCAACTCACATACAGCAATTTACTTCAGTTTAGTGCTAGGACGCTGAAAAGCATCGCCTTGGTAACAAGGGGAGGTCACCCTAAAAAAGAGCTACCTTGACCCCTTAACAGGACAAAGTCACACGTGACTTCCTGACCTTGCCGCCATCTTTGAATCATTCCATCTTCAGCGGTCCGTGTCTACAGACGTGTTTTGATTTTGCTCCGGCTTTCAGCCGGTTTGTCTGACTTCTGCCTTTGTCAGACCCTGCCTTGGTACTTGCACACGGTCCCTCTGCTCCTACTGTGTGTTTGGGTGAGCTTTTTTGTCGTTTTTTATCGTTTTGTGACTTAGGTTTGGTTGAGTACTTAGCTTTGTTTACTTTTTTTTCCGTTCGCCATGTCGGATAAGGAAAGAATAAATATGCTAAGTCAGTGGCCGAGCCTTCTCCCACAAAGAAGCCTTCTTGTAAGTCGTAGAGTCGGCAGGTTAAGCTTTGATTTAAGTCACAGATCCTTGACTAAATCCTCGTTTGATGTTGCGTTAGACTTACCTAATTCTCCGGCTATGCCTAGTTTGCCTTCAGCTGCTTCACCGGTCTTGTCCGGTTCAGGTCCTGTTAGCGAGAAGCAGGACTGATGTTTATGCTATTTTGCACTCCTTGAGTGCTCAGATATCCTCTCTTTCAGCCGAGTTTTCGTCTACCAAGGCTGAGATGTGTCTTTGCCTTCGGTGTGGGAGGTGTGCGTTCCCTTGCCAGGGTGTGTGTTCCGCCTTGCCTTACGTCCGCTGACGTTCACGCCTCGTTTGATGGCAGCCGTGGTGTTTCCCTGCTGCGTTCCCAGGCCTCTTGGACTGACGACGATCAAGGTATTTATACTTCGCCAGTAACCGGGTTCTCCGGCCAAAACGAAGTGCGTGGTTTGGAGAGAGTAGCCACACCGGTTCGTGTGCGCGAAAGCTTAGGCCCTCGGTCTACGTCGTTCCGATCGAGTGAACGTCTAGATCGAGGGAAAAGCCCAGACACGCGTTCGGTCTCTGACCGAACAGGGGAAGTGCGTCCTCCGACACTCCCTAGAGGAGCAGTTGGTGCGGCAGCACAGCTTTCACAGCTTTCCCCGCTTCCGCCTTACAGGCAGGAAGCAGTCCCTAGAGACGTACCGCTTGGGTATAAAATCCCTCGTGGGCGTCTCTTCCGGGCGACACTTCGTCGGACTATGGTAGTCACGGCGGAAGTGTCTTGCCTGACTTCACGGAAGTGAGGGACTACGAGTCGGATTTTGGCACTTCCGTCCAGGGTGACGAAGATGTCAACTTCCGCATACCGACTAAGCTTCCGCAAGCTCTGGCTTTAGCGGAGGAAGTGGCTTCACGGTATTTTGAGGAGGGGGTGACATTCCCCGCTTCCGCCCTCTGGGCAGGAAAGCAGTCCCTAGGGACACACTGCTTGGGTATCGCATCCCTCGTGTGTCGTCTCTTCTGGGTGACGCTTCGCCTGACTATTGTAGTCAGGGCGGAAGTTTGTTGCCTTGTTGCACGGATGTGCGGGATTATGAGTCGGATTTTGGTGCTTCTGTTCAGGTTGACGAAGATGCCAACTTCCGTGTACTGGTTGAACTTCCGCTAGCACTGGCTTTGGCGGCGGAAGTTACTTCACGGTAGTTCGAGGAGGGTGCGGCAACACTTGTAGGTTTGTTGCCCAACCTCCTTCCGCTTTGGGGGATTCCCGTTCTGCGAAGGACTGGAAACAGCAGTTCTGTTTTCGGAAATTCCCGTTGGTAGCGTTTGAGCTGTCTATGCTACTGACTACTGGGCAGTATGGCGGTGCGTTTCACGCTGTACCGTGGTTAACAGCACAAGGTCTGGCTCCTGATTCAGCGCAGCCTTACCGTGCTTCTTTGTTTTTAGCCTCAGCTTTGCCTGCTGGTTTGGCTAAGAAGTTTACACTGCTGCATAATTCAGTCAATTTGATTGGCTCGTTTGCCTTGCCTCGTTTCCACTTTTCCGGAACTTGCAGTCCTTAGGCAAGATGATACAGCAGAGACAGAGTAGTCCCGTTTTCGGAGAATTCTCTTTTGTCTTTGGAGTAACTGGCTTACGCTTGCTTGAGTTATCGTCTCTCTCTGAGACTTTGCAGAGATCTCTGTCGAGATTGATCGCGTCGTCATTAGACCCATTCAGGTTTCGTGACGATGCGGTAGAGAAAGTTGTCACTATTCTGGTAGGGAAGACGGCTACAGTAGAACAGTATGTTATACTGAGTCCTCTTTCTTGTCTCTGGGGGAATAAGCACATGATCTTTTCAAGTTATCCTCTGTTTCGGAAACTTTGCAAGATTTTTTTATAGAGCTCTATCTTCTCTGCTCTTGTTAACTTCGAGTTTCGTCGTGACGCACGGGAGAAGGATGTCATGTCGCTTCTAGCTACTTTGGCTAAAGTCTTTTGAACAGCGGAGCCTCCCAGCGCTTTTCTTGGCACATTGCTTGGCTCAGGTTGCAAACAAGAGGCGGATCTACTCCGCTCTTTGCTTTTTGTGGTTCTTCTTCTGGGAGAAGCTGTGATCTGCGTCGGCTGGCCACATGTGGCCTTTATTTAGGCAAGATACGAAGCTAAGCAAACATACATTGGGTTAAACCCTCTGCCTTAGGCAGCTTCGCGGTATGTACGCCCATCTTTGGTGCGGCATACCTCTTATTTTTCACCTTCTAGGGTGAAGTTGCTAAGGCCTCAATTTTTGTTTTTTGCCTCTGTGGCGAAAAACAAGGCAAGCTGTTAAAACTATCTCAGCTTTTACGGCTTACGGAATTGCGCTTTCTCATCAGGGTCATAAGCTTTGGTTTCCGACAAGTCGCCAGAACATGTCCAAATTATGGGCTCACATTCTGACTAAATTTTTAGGCTCACTGAGCCATTGCTCGTAACCTCTCAGTCGGAACTTTTCCGGCTAAGCCTACCTCTTGAGGCAGTGGCTTCTGTCAGCGACTTTCGCTGCGCAGCACAAAGGACTCGCAGGAATTCCTTAGTTTCAGCTTTTCTTTCTAAGAGGTTACGGAAAGAACTAAACACCATCATGTGGCTAAGCCTAGGTTTGGCACAGACGTTTTTAGCATTGGGGTTGTTTTTCTTCCACACGCAAAGACATACACCGTCGATTGGCGGGTACGCCCTTCACAGAGAAGGGTGGACAGGTTGCAAAGTCTGTTTCGTACTCTGTCCTTGATAAAGAGAGCGGCTGTACGTGTTCTGACCTCTCTTCTTGGCCAAATGGAATCGATGGCCACTCTTGTGCCCTTAGGCAGAGTCCACAAGCGGCCATTTCAGGCTGCCCTGAGTTCGCTGTGGAAGCCTTCTCTTCAGGGCTGGGAGACAGTAGTCTCTCTTGAAAGCTGGTTTCGGCACACAACGAGGCAGTGGCTGCTCCCTGGGATTTCACAGGGAGTGCCAATCTCGTTTGCCCCCCCCCGGACGAGTTTCTGTTCACAGACGCGTCTATGGAGGGCTGGGGTGCCCATCTTTCTGTTCACACTGCGTCAGGTCTGTGGAACGAGACGCAGAGTGGGGGGCACATTAATGCCCTAGAGTTAGAGGCTGTTTTCCTGGGACTCCAATCGTACTTGGCCCCGTCCTCTTCATTATGTATACCAAACCCTTGTCTGCCCTCATTCAAAATCATTCCGTTTCAAACCAGTCTTTTGCTGATGATACCCAGTTGTATAAGCCTAGTTCCCCCGCTGAGACACATGCCGCCATCCAGACCATTCAGACCTGTATCTTAGATGTTAAGTCATGGATGGTAGAAAATAAGTTAAAACTAAATGATGATAAGACAGAGGCACTTCTGTGCATGAAAAAGTCCACTAAGTTCCCAAATTCTCAACCTTCGTCTGTCCAAGTAGGCAATATCGACATCTCTTTCTCTTCTTCAGCTAGAAACCTCGGCTTCACCATCTCCTCAGACATGACACTCAACAAGCACATCTCCAACATCTGTAGGTCCGCATACTTTGAACTCCGCAAGATCGCAACCATCCGCCATACTCTGTCCGTTCAAACTACAAACACTCTAGTCTGCTCTCTTGTTCTTTCTAAACTTGACTACTGTAACTCTCTTCTCTCTGGCTGTCCACTCTACCTCCTGCACAAACTACAGAAAGTTCAAAATTCTGCAGCACGCCTGATCCTCAAAGCACGAAAAAAAGATCATGTCACACCACTTCGCCGCACACTCCACTGGTTACCCATCCAAGCCCGCATTGAATACAAACTGTCCACTCTCTGCTTTCACTTCTTCTCTGCCTCGTCTCCTGCTTATTTCTCTGAACTTCTCACTGTATACACTCCTGCTAGACAACTCCGCTCCTCTTCTGATAGCCGCACCCTAGTCATCCCACACACAAAATCAAAAGCATATGGACAACGCACTTTTGCATTTTGCGCATCTACTCAATGGAACTCTCTCCCCTCTCACATTCGCCACTCTCAGTCAGTACAGTCATTCAAGCGAGCACTCAAAACTCACCTCTTCCAGAAACACAACTCCTAAAGTCGCAACATTTTGCCATCCTGTTCTGTAACGGTTCCATCTCTATTCAGCTTGTTATTTTTGTCTTTTGTTTTAAATTAGTATAAATATAATTTTTCACTGCAGTAGTCCTTTAACTTTAACCCTTAGCTGTAGGCTAGATATGCACAAGTCATGTCGGTGCCACATAATGCTGACACACATGTTCCTGTGCATAGTTTATGGATAACGTGTAGTTGGGAAGTTAAGAGTAGAAATAATTAGTATTTAGTGTAGGAGGAGGGTTGGGGGTGGGTAGGGAGGGGGTGGGTATGGTTTACTTTGAGCAGGTCGGTTTCAGTTTTAATAAACAATTTTAGAGAATTGTGTATCTTATATTTGAGTCTTTCGTGTTTTAGACATTGATGCATTTAATAGTTTTAACGAGTTGCCTTTTGTTTTATCATTCTGGTGTTTATCTAGCTGTGCTGTGTATCTTATAAGAAGTTCTTAAAAGTTCGAAGTTATTTTAGCATATAGGTTTGTTTGGTTTTTTTATGGTCTTAACAGTTAAACATGTATTACGTTATCATTAAGATTCATGCTTTGTTAGCACTAAGCAGTTGTTTTAATCAGTCTGGTTTTCTCTTGTTTTCATCTTATGAACATTCTAAATGTTAGACTAACTTATTGTCTTGTACAGAATAACAACTGTGTGAATGGTGCTATACTGAATGAAAGAGTGTGACATGAAGTTCTTGTACATCATTGTAAAGAGTGTGAATGACGTTTTAGTTTAGATGTCAAGCGCTTAGAGCAAGCCTTTTTAACGAAAGTTTTTGATTTAGCGCTATATAAATGTTCTTCTTCTTATTATTATTATTCTGTCTATGGTCAGGAACGAACAAATTGGGGTTCGCACAGACAACACGACCATGGCGGCCTATATCAACAAACAGGGAGGCACTTTGTCTCTCGCTCTTTCTGTCAGGTCAGGTCAGATTCTTGCCTGGGGCAGCCAGCACCTTATTCTGTTGTCAGCGAAGTACATCCCAGGCAAACTCAACGTTCTTGCGGACTACCTCAGTCGCCCGTCGCGTACGATGCACACGGAGTAGACTCTGACTCATCAGGTCCTACAACGTCTGGGTGGCATTTCAGCAAGCCTACAGTCGATCTGTTTGTGACAAGATTCTCCTGCAGGCTTCAGGTCTTTGTCTCCCCCTTTCCAGACCCAGAGGGGAGGGAAACAGACGCCCTCGAAGTAAACTGGTCGCGTCTGATAGCCTATGCTTTCCCCCCGTTTCATCTCTTGGGAAAGGTTCTCAGGAAGGCGGAGCGGGGACAGCCTTGCTTGGTGTTGGTGGCCCCTTGGTGGCCCAGCCAACATTGGTCCCCGTCCTCCTTCGCCTCGCAGACGGCCCTCCCTTCTTTCTAGGTCGCTGCGCCGTTCTGGCTCCTCAGACGCTACTTTAGGCTTTGTCCAAAAGGCCCACAGGGAATCGACCAGCACTGTTTATGCGTCACACTGGTCAGCTTGGACAAAGTGGTGCTCGGAGAATGGAGTTACTGCTACTTCTCCTCGCTCTATGCATGTAGCAAATCATCTCTCGTGTTTGGCTCCTCAGGGCTTGGCTCCTTCTTTTTTGAGAGTCAGGCGCTCAGCCATTTCTTCTACTCTGAAGCAATTAGGGCATAGCATTTGTCAGATATGACATTTATGGGTTTTATGTATGAACATGTATGTAATATGAGTACTTAATTAATGATGAAATGATGCTGTTATTAGTATGCATTAATTGACAGAAGTAGACTCGTATCGCGAAAAACATTATTATTGATTCGCATGCCTGTTGGACCATGATTATGGGGCCTGTACTGTTACCTGTAGAGCCGAGTCTCCACGCACTCACGTGCAACAGGTGAAAACCTGAATGTCCATTTTTTGTAAGGTGAGCTGTTAGACTTGTCGCCAGTCACCTAAGCTGTTAGCTTCACTTGCCCATTGAACATGTAAGAGGCAAGTCGGGGAAGATTCTTTGCTCGCGTGCTCAGGTAAACTATTTTTCATGATATGTTTTCGCTAAGGAACACTAGTATGTTTATGAATAGGCATTCTTAATATTCGCTGCTATGTTAACTTAAGTGTTCATTGTACTAGTTCTTAATCTGGATATTCTGAATAGTTGTTAATGTGTGGATAAATAACTCAGACATAGATGGGAATTGATATTAGTATTGACAGTAGTTATTTAAGAATTGGTGTGTGTGTTATGCCTATGGAAATACTGACTCAAGAATTACTTTCACAGGAGTCTTCCCAGAGACAGAAGACGGAATTCGCGAGAGCTTGTTTGACCATTCAAGCAGACGCATGAAGAGATGAAGATGCACGAAGCAGAGCGACGTGATCTTAACCGGACTATAATGGACCACGCCAGGAGTCGCCGCGTCGGCTGGGTGATGGAGAAACAGATGAACTACACTACGCTGTTCTGGTGATGGGGTAACACATTAATTTACTCATCTAGAACCCTGGGCGTATTGTGTATATGTGTGTGAATCCTGAACGTTGATATAATGTACATGCTTGACCAGTGAGCTATATAAACATATTGAGCTCCACGTATTTTCTTTTATTGTTGGAATGAATCGGAGGAGAATAACGAATGCGTATAAATGAAATAGTAGCCTTCTGACTGACAGTCGGTATTTTAGATAATTCATTCCTGACAATTGGTGACCCCGTTTTCTCCAGTGTATGTGTCTTTAACAGATTGTAGACTGTTAACGCACACTTTTTGAAGATTTTTTTCATTGTATGTTTGCTTGACTACGTGTGTAAGCATATCTGTAAACACACATTTTGTGAAGAATGTTGTTACAGTGGTGAAGTGTTTTCATTAAGTAACTCTTACAGTATTGTGATTTTGTATATATTATCACCATGAGTGACGATTGGGATTTGTGGATGTCTCGTGGGAAAGAGCTAGGTCTTAAAGACAAAGACTTAACCGGTTTTGTCCGTGAACAGCAAAACATTGCTAGAGATGAACGGAAAGAAAAAAGAGAAGAAGTTGAAAAAGAGCATGAAAAGCGAGAGACAGAAAAGGAGCTTGCCAGACTAGAAGTCGAAAAAGAGAAACTAGAAGTTGAAAAAGAAAAAGAGCAGACTAGGCAAAGCGAGTTAGATCTCGAAACGGAAAGGGTGAAAAAGGAGAGATCAGACGGTAAAGTTAGTCAGTCAAACAGTTCTGGACCTTTTCATCCAAAATTGCCTATGTTCGATGAAAACAAAGACGACATTGATGCATTTTTGTTTCGGTTTGAAACACACGCTTCGGCATGCGGCTGGGATAAGGGTAAATGGCCTGTCTACTTGGCTGCTTTATTGAAAGGTAGTGCCTTGTCGCTTTATCATTCAATTTCAGGAGAACAAACACT
This sequence comes from Littorina saxatilis, assembly GCF_037325665.1. Classification (NCBI taxonomy): domain Eukaryota; kingdom Metazoa; phylum Mollusca; class Gastropoda; order Littorinimorpha; family Littorinidae; genus Littorina; species Littorina saxatilis. Next base: position 38,330,807 of record NC_090252.1, read on the forward strand.
TTCGTGGGATGTATTGAAGTCTCATCTTCTTCGTAAGTTCCAATGCACAGAGGAAGGTTTCAGAGAGCGTTTCAGAGCTGTTCGTCCCGAGATGGGAGAGTCATTTTTAGCGTTTTTAACGCGCTGTCGTCATTTGCTCAACCGATGGACTGAGTTGTCTGGTGTTTCCAACACTGCCGAAGGTTTACAAGACTTGTTTTTGCGTGAACAGATACTTCAGAGTTGTACAAAAGATTTGGCCGTGTTCTTGAGGGAACGTCAGCTGGGTGACGTATCTGCATTATGTGAAGCAGCTGAACTTTACCGTGAAGCTCATCCCAACAAAACCTTAGCACGGAAATCAGATGTTTCTATATTTTCAGCTGGAGTTGGAGTTGCAGATTCAACAGGGTTTAACAACGGGGGCAGTGGTTCTCGAGGTTATCGAGGAGGCCGAGGTTCTTCGGGTACAGGTCGAGGACAACGCAGGGGTGCACGTAGAGGGACCATTAAACAGAGTGATGTCTGTAGGATCTGTGGGGGTCAAGGTCATTGGGCGAACCAGTGTGCTTCGTCTAAAAACTTTGCTGAAACATTTAGCTCCGCTGTTAGCGAACACGTTCTTGTTTCAGAGGGACAACCTGGCCTACATCTGGAAATAGGAACCATCAATGGTTTTTCAGGGACAATCTTGCGGGACACAGGATGCACTACTGCTGGTGTGAAACGGGCTTTAGTTCGTGATGATCAGTTCACAGGGCAGGAGCAGCGTTGTCGGTCTTTTGGGGGACACATTGAGACATTTCCCTTGGCTGAAGTGGTTGTGGACTCGCCTTATTTTGCAGGTGTTCTGACGTGTTGTGTCATTGACGATCCTGTGGCAGATCTTATTCTTGGGAACCTACCAGGTGTTGTTTCAGTATCTGGGGGATGTGTGGGCTCTATTGTTCCAGACGCTGTCGGACTAGTGACTACCAGGCTACAAACGGAGAAAGCCAAAGGTTCAGTGAGACCGTTAAAATCGGTACCTTGTGTTTTTACTGATGTAACTCCTGAGAAGTTAGCTGATATGCAAACCAAAGATGAATCACTTAAGAAGTGCTTCGAGCAAGTTCAGAAGGAATCGCAGGTCTCAGATCAGAGCAAACCTTACTTCATCATGAAAGATGGGTTACTTCACAGAGCGTTTTGTGAAAAGACTGAGGTCGTCTTTCAAGTTGTTGTCCCTACTTCTTTGAGAGAACAAGTTCTCCATACCGCCCATGACGCTCTCATGTCGGGTCACTTCGGTACCAGAAGAACGTTAAAGAGGATCTTGACCCAATTCTTTTGGCCAGGCGTCAGGCGTGACGTAGGCAAGTATTGTAGAACGTGCGATGTGTGTCAAAAAACGTCTTCCAAGGGTCGCGTTCCCGCTGCTCCTCTTCAGAAGATGCCGCTTATCGACGTTCCTTTCAAGAAGATCTGTATTGACTTGGTCGGTCCTTTTAAACCTGTATCTTCGACTGGATTCCGGTACATTCTGACGATAGTGGATACAGCGACTCGTTTCCCCGAAGCAATTCCATTGAAGCAGATTGATACTATTTCTGTTGCTGAAGCACTGTTTTCAGTTTTCTCGAGGATGGGCTGTCCTCAGGTCATTGTCTCGGATTGTGGAACGCAGTTTGTTTCTGATCTCATGATGGAGATATACAGACTTTTGGCAATCAAGTCGATCCACACTTCTCCTTACCATGCTCAAGCAAATGGGTTAGTCGAACGATTCAACGGAACTCTGAAGAGCATGTTGCAGAAGGTTGTCCAGGAGCGCCCAACTGACTGGGACAGATACGTTCCTGCACTCCTGTTTGCGTATCGTGAACTTCCAAATGTCAGTACAGGCTTTTCTCCCTATGAGCTTCTCTTTGGGCGCGCTCCAAGAGGCCCAATGTCTATCTTAGCGGACTCATGGACAGGGAGGACTGATGGAGATGAAGCCAAACCTCTATATCAGTATGTCTTCGATTTGAAGAACAGAATCGCTGATACGTGTGCTCTAGCACAATCGAATGTTCGTGATGCTGCTCGTATTCACAAACATTACCATGACAGGAAGGCCAAACTTCGTACTTTTGTACCTGGGGATGAAGTTCTTGTACTCTTAACTGCTGACAGCAACAAGCTTCTCATGTGCTGGAAAGGTCCATTCAAAGTGATGGAGGTGGTTAGCCCTGTTGACTACCGCATTGATCTCAACGGCAAACACAAGGTGTTTCACGTCAACATGCTGAAGAAGTATGAGAGACGAGTTTTGACAGCAGCTACTGCTGTGGAAAGAGTTAAGTACTGGTCCAGTTCTTGATGACCAGGAATTCTCAACGTTGATGTCTGACTCTGATCAGAAGGCAGATGCGTGTTCGGATCACGTCTTGTCGGTCTTGTTGTCGGTCGAGGATATCTCAAACCGGAGGACGGGAAGGTCAAGAAGATTTTGTCTGTGATCAAACTCTTTGAACAAGAAGAAAAATGGCCCTGGAAGTCAGATCTGTTTGTATAGGTACTGTATATACAAGTAGTGACGTTGACACTTTGAGTGGGACTTATTGTGTTAAAATGCAATGTATTATCATGGATGATAACATTTGTATGGTGTTATCGAGTTAAGAAATGAGAAATCTTTTATGCAGCTTTCTACTTGAAGTGGGGGGCATTGTCAGATATGACATTTATGGGTTTTATGTATGAACATGTATGTAATATGAGTACTTAATTAATGATGAAATGATGCTGTTATTAGTATGCATTAATTGACAGAAGTAGACTCGTATCGCGAAAAACATTATTATTGATTCGCATGCCTGTTGGACCATGATTATGGGGCCTGTACTGTTACCTGTAGAGCCGAGTCTCCACGCACTCACGTGCAACAGGTGAAAACCTGAATGTCCATTTTTTGTAAGGTGAGCTGTTAGACTTGTCGCCAGTCACCTAAGCTGTTAGCTTCACTTGCCCATTGAACATGTAAGAGGCAAGTCGGGGAAGATTCTTTGCTCGCGTGCTCAGGTAAACTATTTTTCATGATATGTTTTCGCTAAGGAACACTAGTATGTTTATGAATAGGCATTCTTAATATTCGCTGCTATGTTAACTTAAGTGTTCATTGTACTAGTTCTTAATCTGGATATTCTGAATATAGTTGTTAATGTGTGGATAAATAACTCAGACATAGATGGGAATTGATATTGGTATTGACAGTAGTTATTTAAGAATTGGTGTGTGTGTTATGCCTATGGAAATACTGACTCAAGAATTACTTTCACAGGAGTCTTCCCAGAGACAGAAGACGGAATTCGCGAGAGCTTGTTTGACCATTCAAGCAGACGCATGAAGAGATGAAGATGCACGAAGCAGAGCGACGTGATCTTAACCGGACTATAATGGACCACGCCAGGAGTCGCCGCGTCGGCTGGGTGATGGAGAAACAGATGAACTACACTACGCTGTTCTGGTGATGGGGTAACACATTAATTTACTCATCTAGAACCCTGGGCGTATTGTGTATATGTGTGTGAATCCTGAACGTTGATATAATGTACATGCTTTACCAGTGAGCTATATAAACATATTGAGCTCCACGTATTTTCTTTTATTGTTGGAATGAATCGGAGGAGAATAACGAATGCGTATAAATGAAATAGTAGCCTTCTGACTGACAGTCGGTATTTTAGATAATTCGTTCCTTGAACCTGGACGGTGTAATGGATAGTGTTCTTAAGGGGGCAGCGATTGGTTTTACGAAGGCTAAGTCCCCTCTTCCCGTGTGGGACTTATTTTTTGGTACGCAAGTTTCTAGCCTCTTCGGATTTCGAACCTTTAGCTTCAGCGAGCTTAGCTAGCTTGACTCGTAAAGCCTTGTTCCTCGTTTTCTTAGCCTCTGCCGTAGAGGCAGTGAGGTGCACGCTCTTTCAGGCCTGGCTAAGGATATTTCTGTTGAGGGCTATGGCTCTTTTGTTTTAAGATTTCGGCCGGGGTTCCTTGCCGAAAACCAAAACATGGTCTGTCCTCCTCTGTTATTCGCATTCCTCCTTTAAGTGGGATTCTTGCGTCTGGTGACCCTGATATGGTCAATTGTCCTGTTCGTACTCTTACCAGCTACTTATCCCGTACCACGCCTATTAGGTCTAGGGACCAAAAACTGCTCTTCATCTCAGTTAACACTGAAAGGAGCAAGGACTTGTCGCGGGTCACTTTGGTAAGATGGGTCTCTACGCTTATTAAACAAGCGTATGCGTGGTGGCACAGACAAGTTGGGATTGGGCATTCTGTCCTTCCTAGGAAGTTGTCAAGAACTCATGAAGCCAGAGCCTGGGCTACTTCTCTGGCAGTCCTCCGCTCAGGCGTGCTGGCAGAGGTCCTAGACGCTGCCTACTGGAAATCGCAGGGTGTCTTCATCAACTTTTACCTGCGAGATGTGGCCAGCACTCGTCATGATGGCAGTAGCTCCCTACCAGCCATTGTCGCTGCTGGACAAGTGGAATTTTGTTTTCCCACCTCCTTCATTAGCATTCTGCTGTATGTGAGTTGGGATAAGATATGTAATTTAATTGAAAATTTTAATCTAAATTTTAATTTGATTATATACTTACCCAACTCACATAGTGGATACCCGCCCTCCTGCCCCGCTTTTGGGGTTTTATGGGGGTTTTTCCTAAAAAAGAGGGAAATTTTTCTATGTTCGCTTTCGATAGAATGATTCAAAGATGGCGGCAAGGTCAGGAAGTCACGTGTGACTTTGTCCTGTTAAGGGGTCAAGGTAGCTCTTTTTTAGGGTGACCTCCCCTTGTTACCAAGGCGATGCTATTCAGCGTCCTAGCACTAAACTGAAGTAAATTGCTGTATGTGAGTTGGGTAAGTATATAATCAAATTAAAATTTAGATTAAAATTTTCAATTATTTTTAAAGGATAGTATATAATACAGACTTCTTAGAAAAAAGCTTCTTATTCACTCTCGTTCGTTGGTTTTGAGAGATAGAGGGGTAACATAGAAGGTATGAGAACACGTGTATGCGAGTGGTGGGGGGGGGGGAGGGAGGGTGAGGAGCAGAGGGGGGGAGGAGGGGGTATTATTATTGCTTATCTCATTCGTACTTGAATAAGACTATGTTTCTTGCGTTGTACACTGTGTTCCGTGTGAGGTACTCTCTGCCAGGCTGCCACCAGCTAAAAATAACCGGCAGTACCACTCTCCTCCTGCCTATTTACCCTTTCCTTCCTCCAACCCCTTCCGCCCACACTGGCGCCTGAAATATATAGGGCCAGACCTGCACTCTTCTTTGTCTGCAGCGCTAGCGTGCGTGGCCCCAGCTCTCTGTTATGCTGTGTTGATAACCTGGATGCCGCGAGCAGAGAGATAGCAGTCGAGCAGAGAGATAGCAGTCGTTCTGAGTGTGTGGTGGCCACAGAGATATTGCCTATTTCGGAACTGATGTTTTTAGTGTGTTTAGTTGTATTTATTGCAATGCATGCCACAATTCACAAGACAGAAGAAAGGATACATGAGAGAATTAGAAAAAGTGTGTTCCCCCCCCCCCCCCCCCCCAAGTATATAATTATGCGACTCTTTGCACTCTGAAAAAAAATGTGCATGCTGCATTTAATGAAACACCTTGAAACAACGCAGTAAACAAAACATCCTAAATGTGCCACAATAAAAGAACACAAAATAATCAAAGATAAAGACAAAGGTAATCCCCAAGTACATAATACATATATACAACACTTTACGAAATATATACAAACAGTAGAGTATATACAGTCGTATATTTACATACATATTATGCCAAGGACTACTAGTAGAAGTCATTGATGGTGCGCATGTAAAATTTGTTTTGCGTTTATATAAGTATATAATTCAAAATAGTGTAGATAATGTCAGTAACATATAAGAAAGAAAACTGTTCATGTTACAGTGTTAGCTGCATGTGAATAAAACAAAAAAGCTTACCTCACGGCCCTCCTATACAAGTCTCACAAACTTGTATATATAATATACCACAGGAGAAAAAAAAACGTAGCTCGCGCGCGCTCACCCAAATCCGCGCGAAGTGCCACATGATATTATACCCCGACAACACATAGGCGGATAATACATGTATGTCAATAGTATGAAACAAAACATGCCACAATTTTCAAGACAGAAGAAAGGGTAAATGAGAGAATTAGAAAAAGTGTTTGCTCCTCAAGTATATAATTATGCCACTCTTTACACTCTGAAAAACATGTGCATGTTGCATTTAAAGAAACAGGAACGGCACAGTATGTAAGACGGCAGAAGACAACACAGTAAACAAAACATCCTAAATGTGCCACAAAAAAAGAACACTAATTAATGTCGTATTTAAAAACATATTATAGGCATGCGTATGGTGCGCATGTGAAATTTGTTTTGCGTTTATATAATTCAAAATAGTGCAATTAATGCCTGTAATATAAAAGAAAGAAAAAACGGTCTTTCAATACATGTTCATGCAAATTGTTAGCTGCATGTGAAGAAAACAAAAAGCCTACCTGACCCTGCAACTGTTGGTCAGTAATCCAATAGCAGCACACAAGTCGATTTGAAAGTTTTTCAACACAGTTTTTCACTCGTATTGTTCTCACAAACTTGTATATATATACCACAGGAAAGAAAACTCGTCGATCCGACGACAATTTAACGTTTGTTTCATTATTTGTTCGGCAAACGTTTTACACACACTACAGTCAGCTACTTCCACTTTGGAGTTGTATTGTGTCCACATCACTTTTGTTTTTTCAATGTTACTATGCATTGCTTTTGAGAATCCTTGAGGTGGAATGTTAGGGGTTTTTTGTTGGCTGAGACGAACAGCGCATGTTGTACACAATGTACTTGAGAAAGTGGTGCCATTAGCTTCTTCAGAAACTTGAATACCGTGAAACTGAAACAACCCTGATGCATAGTTTTTGCAATGCCTAATGGTATGATGTTTGTCCTTCGCTGCCTTTGATCTTCTGCCACAAATTCTGCACATAGCATTTAGCCTAAATATGTGGAGATCTTCTGTATGTTGCACTGCCGCCATTCTTAACTGAGACACCTTAAATCAATAAATAGAGTGACTACAAATTGAAAGAAATTGATAACAATAAACAATCAAAACCATATACACTGATACAGACAGGCAAGAACATAAGCACAATTACAGTCACAACATTAAGTCAGGAATAAACACGTCACAAAAAAAAGGGGGGGGGGGGGTGACGCAAAACAAGCAATACAAAAAACAGAACAGATGAAATGCACTAGAGTCGAGTGCCTGTGCCAAACGGTGCATGCACTGATTAGGCGCGTGGATTAACGAAACAAAACTGCTCTAATCTCAAACACAAAAACTTATTCTCACTCTATGACACAGTTTAGACTAAGTACTTACTGACGGCAACATCAGAAACACAGTCGGTCGTTGGTATAAACATTGAGCGTGGTTACAAAATGGTATACAATGCGCACGTTTTGATACAACAAAGAACGACTTGCCGGTAGATTCGATAGCAGTATTACTTCAAAATCAAACAAACCGAATCCTCACTGGAACTCTAGTTTGCACATACACAAAGCCTGAATATCCGAGAAACAATATACACAAGATGACGGTAATCCAACGTTCAAGTCACGCAAACCAGTCCATTTCATACCAAGAAACACGTATTTTGTCACACGCTGTGCACTTCCAGAGTACAATGAACAAGGGCTTTGTGAGGCGCGCTCGGCTGGCATTTCCCCCGCGAAACTAAAGAGGTCACCGCCAGCGCTATTTATGGCCTGCTTGCTCCAAGCTGCCTGGCCGCTCAAATAGCATAATCGCGGCAGCAGTGAAATAGTGTGTGTACTATCCAACAGCAGTTGGAGATACTTTTAAAGTCTTTAATTTTTTTTTTACGTATTGTTTTATTTTAAATTTTCTTTCTTCTGACGAACGTGAACTATTTCACCAGTTCAGATTGATTCATTGTATGATCTTCATGCGCACGACCTTCTTTCGATTTCAATGCAGTGGTGTTTCGCTTTTAGTTTGATTGATAATAAGCAAGTGTCAGCAATACAAGAACGTGTAGAAGCAAATAGACGAACTTTCAATACATTTTGTTTTTTTGAGATTTACGTCTTTGCCTTCAGACATGAAATAACAAAGAAAAACACATCGTGAACTGACACATATTCATGTGGAGTCAATGTCTTCTTGAAACGGTTAGCATTACATTTTGCAAATTCAGACACAAAATCAAACTCATCAAACTGAGCATCCATGTCGCAACCTTCGCATAAACTTTACGGTCAACCCTATGTCTTATTTCCAACTTAAAGCCACCAACCGCCTATAGTGTCACACACACGTACACACACACACACACACACACACACACACACACACACACTCGCGCGCGCGCGCGCACACACACACACACACACAAACTTGCAAGTACATACACACACACACACACACACACACACACACACACACACACACACACACACACACACACACACACGCACACACACATACATACACATTGACATCAAACAAACAAACACGACATAAACTAGAAACCGGAAGTATCACAGGTCTGAAATATCCACGAATCGTAAATATGGAACATCGTCTCCCGCAATATCACGTGAACCCGAGTCTGCTTTTGCACACGCCCCTCCAGCAAACCCAATGACATAAATAGCAACTAACTTTTGGCCAAGACTCAGAAGGGTAAAAAAAAAAGTATACCGACAGTGCCTACCATGGCTACGTCACGACAGGTATGGATGTCATGATGTTTGTTTACTTTCTGTTTTGCTTAGTTTTTTCACGACATAATACATGTATTTTATCCAAAACAAAAGATGTATTTTGCCTGCTCTCACCATGGCTACTTCACAACTTGTATAGACGAAACGGTGCATGTTTACTTTCTTGTTTATTGAAAGTCGCTTGATCATGCAAATTCTTGTTATTCTCCAAGATGCCAGTGCAGTAGGCAGGCTTAGAGCGGGAGTTTGTCTTTGTATCTCGTACTTTCTGGTTTGATTAGTTCTGACACACGGGGAGTTGGAGTGTGTTGCTACGCTGTGCATGTTGTGTGATATTGCGCTGGGTGTGTAGCGTTGCCATGGTGCCTTAAAGGCATACTAACGCACTCCCGTGTTTACAAAGTGTAGTTTGCCCACAATCGATGTCAAACGCACCATAAGACCATATAATGACGATACGTCACCATGCGCGGACCATAATACATGCATTACAGCTTGTTCTAGCCTCTGAAAAAGTGAGGATGTCAACAAAGCCGCGGTGTTCTCTCCCTTGCATCAACGTTACATGTGTTGCCAAATCTATAAATAGGACGATCCAGATCAAAATGAAAATTCAAATATCTCAACATTTAAGGGGTCCTAGACCACAATATTTTGCAGGGAACTTAATTTAGTCTGTCTCCAGCTGTTGGTAAAGCAATTAGCGTGTATAGTCATCGAGTACATATGGCTTTAAGATGTTTGATTATCTACATTACAATTCTCTGTGTGCCATAGTTAATTGTCGTACTGTGTTTGAGTTAATGTGTTGTTAAGACACGAATGTGTGGTGCATGGTTGCTAAGTGTGGTTGCTGTGTAGTGTTGCTACGTGTGGTTGCTAAGGGTTGTTAGGTGTCGCCGAGCCTTTATTATTGCTATTAGAAATAGGTAGAACGAAGAACAAATGACTCACAAACATTCGTACAACGAATAACGAATAGCTTACAAACAAACGTGCGGTTGAACCACGAAATAACATATAACTGACAGTACCGACATCACATAGTCTTAGACTAGAGACAGTAACATTAACGTTCAAAACCTTTAGACGAGAGAGAAGCTTGAGGCATACCACACGCAACACTGGAAACAATTTAAAAATTTGCTGTGGGAACAATCATACATAATACAAAACATACATCCTATTCCCTATCCTATTAGAATTAATGTTGCCATACCTTCAGAGCCCCAGAAAATCACGCGGAAATAACGTTGAAAAACAACGTTGCATTTTACGTAACACCAGCGTGAATGCAACGTGAATTATTGGTGGAGTTGAATTGTTCGTAAAAACATTACGTGAATTCTACGTCGTCACAACGTGAATGTTTGGTTGTGGTTGTGGTTTGGTTGAAATTGCGTTGCATTTTTACGTAATGTCCACGTGAATGGAACGTAAATTTTAGGTCAAATTTTCGGTCAAGAATTACGTGAATTCTACGTTGACACAACGTGAAAGTTGAGTTTTGCTGCATTTTTCGTGATAAAATTGACGTGAATGACACGTCAACACAACGTGAATTTTTGGTTGTGGTTGTGGTTTGGTTTGATTTCGACGTGAATGCAACGTTGAGAGTGAATGTAGGTTTTGGTAAATGTATCCGCACACACACACCAACGTTCACACTCAGTCACGTTTCAATATATCACTTAAGGTGATTATGAACCGGTTAATTACTACTAATTAACTAACCACACCACGATCCACTCTCGCAGTCATACAATTAAATAGAGTCAACAAAAGTATAAGTTTCAGACGCCTGTTTATGTATAAACTCTCCACCTCCCTCGAGCCTTCACTCAAAATATGTTCCTTTTACGTTCTCAACACGTAAAAAACCAGTGTTCACTGACAAAATGCCAGTAGTATGTAGAAAATTATAGGAACACGCTGAACCCGTGTAAATATAGTTAAATGCGAATGTTCTGTCCGAAAAGCTCTAGTTCGTGCAGGTGTCACACACCCCACGTTGTCACTACTCCAATGAAATCATAGATACGAAAAGACAACGGTGGTCAACGGGGTGCGTACGACATGGTGCACTTAGCTTTATCTCTGCTGCTGCTGCTTAGCCGGTATGCTGGTTAGTCGGTTCGCTGGTTAGCCGGTCCGCTGGTTAGCCGGTTCGCTGGTTAGCCGGTCCGCTGGTTAGCCGGTCTCCTGGTTAGCGTAGCCTCAACAGTTCCCGCCAGAGTCAGCCGTGCAGATGTTACAGGAACACGAAACGAACTAATCGGATCGAAGGCTGCAAACAGAAAGCATCGGTGCACTAAACATGTCAGCTACCCCTCACCCACCACCTTAAAACATGTCATCTTTAAATACCTCATCGAGCACGTGGGCCTGCACAAAACGGACTTTTTACAACAACAAAACAGCCATTTTCCGTCCTTCTCTCCCTATCTGCAAAAACCATATACAGATTAGTATTTTAGCGTCACAGTGAGTAAATTATGCGCTAACCTGGAAAGAACAACAGAGAGTATTTCATTCCACAACACAGACTCATCAACAGCGTTAAATAATGATTTATTACCTCAAAAGCCTATGATTGTACTCTCAATGGAAGCAAAGTCCGCTTCCTCCCTGGACCAGCCTCTGTTCGTCAACAGTGACCAAAACCGTCCAGAACCCCTTGTCGAATCCTTATGCGAAAGCCATCGCCGACGAAGGAAAGTTGACGACTTGTCCTCAGCAAAATACGTGGCAGTGGAAGTTCCCCTAGAGTGCCGAATATAATATTCGGTGAAAAACCATCATACTCTAGAAACTGTGTATACGATCCTTCCCCTTCTGCCGCTGGGTGTCAAGTGTGCCGTCCTTGAGTCTCTGACAGACCACCTAGCCAAATACACGTGACTGACCTTGTCACAAAACCAGTCCAGCTATACACAATTCTGCCTCCCCAAGCAGAAAAAAGACACGAGAAACTCAATCCGTGAAAATCCCGTGCGCGCTGTCAGCGAAAAACCGTCAGCCCTATGATAGCAGAAACCCGCACTGTGAAGCTCGTGCGTTTCAAAACATCCGTGCTCGTAGAGCACTGTCAGCAAACTCTGCTGTGTCCAATATCACGCACAGGCGCTTTCTATCATAACCGACCAAGAACAGGCACTCCACTGAGTGACGCTTTCCTGGTCTCTGTCACCCGATCGTGACACACCTCCCCTCTTCAAGACGAAACCTCGGTTTCGCTCACAGTCATGTTCTCCTCCACAGCCCGAGAGAGAAAGTCAGCTCCAACATTGTTGGCGCCCGGAATGACGCGTACCGTGAATTGGTACGGTTGGAGAATCAACGCCCAGCGCATAAGTCTGGCGTTTGCCAACCTTGCAACCTGAAGATATTGCAGAGGTTGATGGTCCGTCTCCAGACAGAAAGGTCGTCCGTACAGGTACGCTTCGAACTTCTGGATGCCCCAGACAATGGCGAGACACTCGCGTTCAACCGTTGCATACGCTGCCTCGGCCGAGGTCAGCTTACGGCTGGCGAAGCAAACAGGGTGCAAAAACCCCTCTGTCTCCTGAAGCAACACTGCCCCAAGTCCCTTCCCTGAAGCGTCTGTCCTCAGCACGAAGTCCTTGTTCAGGTCTGGTAGTCGGAGAATAGGCTGACTGGTGAGTCGCCTCTTCAGGGTGTTGAATGCGGAGCTGCATTCCTCAGTCCACACTACAACGGTCGGTTGTAGTTTCTTGGTAAGGTTGGTCAGTGGTAGTGCGATTTCGGCAAAGTGCGGGATGAAGCGTCTGTAGAAGCTGGCTAGGCCCAGGAAAGACCTGACTTCTTTCTTCGTGCGCGGTGGCTCCGCCTCCCGAATCTTCTGGATCTTGTCGTCCTCTGGAACGAGCAATCCCTCGCCGACAACATGACCCAGGAAAGACAATTCCCGAAATCCCAAGTAGCACTTGGACGGTTTAGCTCCCAGATTTCCGTCCTTCAACCTTCCGAACACGTCGCGCAGGGCGTCGAGATGTTCAGTCCATGTCTCTGTCGCGATCAGCACATCGTCGATGAAACTGCTGATGTCCTCGCGTTTCAAAGGTTCCAAAAGTTTCCTCATCATGCGAGTGAAGACGGCACCTGCATTCTGTAGACCAAAAGGCATGACTGTCCACTGGAACTGGCCGAATGGAGTGGTAAATGCAGTCTTTGGGCGATCTTCCTCGGCAACTGGGATTTGCCAGTACCCCTTGGTGAGGTCCAGTTTGGAAAAGTACTTGGCCTTGGCCAAGTGACTGAAGAGGTAATCCACATCAGGCATGGGTTCCGCGTCAAACGCCGTAATCTTGTTCAGCTTCCGGTAGTCGACACAGAACCTGACGCGTCCATCCTTCTTCTTCACCAGCACAATTGGTGAACTGTAGGGAGAGTTCGCTGGCTCGATGACGCCCAACTTCGTCATGTCGGCGATTTCCTTTCTGACCACCTCCTTCTGGGCATGAGGCATGGGATACTGCTTCGTCCTCACTGGCTGTTTCTCCAGCAAGTCGAAGGTAAACTCCTCTAAATGCGTCTGAAGTGGTATGTCTGTAAGGACCCGTGCTGCATCCTTCAGGATCTCTTGCAGGTCCGCCTGCTGGTCGTCCCCAAGATCAGGTGAGATGTGCACGTCCGTGTGATCCTCACTAGCCTCCAGCGGACAAACTGGTACACGTCCTCCTCCCTGTTCTTCCGTTGTCTCGTCCATCACGACAGCAACTGCTTCTGTCACTTTGTCCTTTTCCCCGTAGGCAGTCCTCTCTATGTAGGCGCGCAGCAGGTTGGCGTGGTACAGGCGTGCTTTCCCGTTCATGACGATCCTGTAGTCGTTCTGGCCCACTTTCGCTGTCACCTCAAAAGGTCCTTGCCACTGCAGTTGTAGCTTGTTGTGTTTGACAGGTAGAAGTAGCAACACCCGTTCTCCAATCTTGAAGCTGCGCGGCCGTGCCTTGCGGTCGAATCCTCGCGCATAACGCTGTGCTGCTCTTCCCAGGTTCTCTTGAGCCAGTTTGCAGGTCTCTTCAATCCTGTTCCTGAGTTCTACGATGTAGGTCGCTGTCGTCTGCACCTCCTCGTCGGCTTCTTCGTCCGTCCAAGCCTGACGCAGGATAGCCATGGGACCGCGTACCTGTCTGCCGTACAACAGCTCGAATGGGGAAAAGCCCAAGCTCTCCTGAGGAACCTCGCGGTATGCAAAAAGCAATGCTGGGATGTACCTGTCCCACGTGCGTGGTTTCTCCTGAGCTAGTTTCCTCAGCATGGTCTTCAAGGTGCCATTGAACCTTTCCACCAGTCCGTTGCACTGAGCATGGTAAGGAGTGGTGAAGTGCTGCTCCAGTGATAGCAGTCGTGCTGCCTCCGCCATCACTCCTCCCGTGAACTGCGTGCCTCTGTCGGTGAGTACCTCTGATGGAATTCCCAGCCGGGACCACATAGTAACCAGAGCCTCAGCTACTCGCGTGGCTTCAATCGATTTCAGAGGGATCGCCTCTGGGTATCGAGTAGCGTAGTCCACCATGGTCAAAATGTATCTGTTTCCGTCCTCAGACGCAGGCAAGATGGGCCCGATGATGTCCACTGCCACCCGACGAAAGGGTTCGTCGATGAGCGGCATCTTCTCTAAGGGGACCTTCCTCACCCTTCCTTTGGCAACCACCTTCTGGCACTTATCGCAGGACGCACAGAAACGTCGGACATCCGTGCAGATGCCTGGCCAGTAAAAGTGGCGCCAGACACGATCCGTGGTCTTCTTGGTACCAAGATGACCTCCCAGAATCGAGTCGTGTGCCGTTGCCATGACACCCTCGCGAAACTCGCGAGGCACGACAACCTGTTTGAATGTACCTTCTTGGTTGCTGAACTCACGGTAGAGCAACTTCTTGTCCCTGAGGAACCTTGACCTCCCATGCTTCCCGCTCAGCTTCACCTTCCCCGACTTCGCGTGCTCCCGAGGAGTAGCTAAGGTCGGGTCAGAATCCTGAGCCTTCGCGAGAAGCGCGGGGGTCACGTTCCCCAGGGCAGCTCGTGCAGCAGGTAGGGGTTTGAGAGGTTTGTCCTCTCGCTCCGCCTGTGCCCGCGTGAGCACTGAAATGACGTCGGGAGACCGGTAAACGGGAACCTCCCTGGTGACGCCGTCCACAAACTGAACCCGGTTTCCAATGAGCAGGTCGCATGGAGGATCGTCCATGACGACGGCCACAATGGTCCCCGTGAACAACGGGGTTACGACCTTGATCACTGCCGTGTTCAAATCGTAAGCGTGAGATGCCTCGGCCATTCTCACCCTGATGCTGTCTCCTGTGTAGGCCATAGCTGGAACTAGACTCGCCCGAACCACTATCATGTCTGCCCCTGTGTCCCGCAGACCCTCGCCCTTCACTCCGTTAACGTAGACGTTGCAGTGGGGCTGGAAATGTTTCCTGGAGCACGGAACGCAGAGTTGTGGAATTGTGCATGAGCTCGTGACGTCCCTTAACTCCTCGCTGCCAACAAAGTGTACGCCCTTCTGGTCAGCCTGTCTCCTGTGGCAGTCCTTCTTCACGTGGCCCCGCTTGTTGCAGTAGTAACACTGGATGTCAGATCTGGAACTCGATCCCTTGTGTCCCTGATCGTCCTTCCCGTCCTTGGGTCCTGAAGAACCCGAATTTCCTGATTTTCCTGGCCGTGAGCCTGAAGATTTGCCGGAGATCGCCTGGGCGTCCTCGTGTACTCTGATCCAGTCGGCTGCCTCCTGAGTAGTCTTTGGCTGGTGCTCCTGCACGAAGGTCACCACCTCAGGTCGCAGGCTGGACATCAGTTGTTCCATGACGATGAGGTCGGCAAGGTCGTCGACGGTCCAGTCCTTTTCGGCCATCTCCACCCAGCGCCGCAGGTAGAGATTAAGGCGTGCCACAAACTGATGACTCAGCTCGCCGCTCAGTCTCTTGCTGTTACGCAGACGTCGTCTGTAGGCTTCCGCAGTCAGGTTGAAGCGCTGGAGCAACGCCTTCTTAAGTGCCTGATAGTCTCTCGCCTCGTCGTCCTCCAAAGCGTTGTAGAGCTGCAATGCGCGTCCCTTTAAGCAGGTGCTAAGGCGGCTAGCCCACGTGGCCTCTTCCCACTTCTGGTCGGATGCAATGCGCTCAAACCGGCGTAAAAAGTCGTCGAGCTCGTCCTTGTCATCGTCGAACGTCGGCAGCCTCGTACGGTCGGCAACAAACGTCGGCGTGCTAGCCTGAGTAAGCGTACCCTTCTCGGCCTGTAGCTTAGCTAGTTCTAGCTGGTGATCGCGATCCGCCTGTTCCTTCCGGTCTAGTCTGTCACGTTCGTCTTTCTTTTCCTGTCTGTCAAGTTCGGCCTGTCGTTCGGCCTGTCGTTCCCTTTCTTGTCTGTCACGTTCGGCCTGTCGTTCCTGTCTCTCAAGCTCGTCTTTCTTATCCTGTCGGTCACGTTCGGCCTGTCGTTCCCTTTCTTGTCTGTCAAGTTCGGCCTGTCGTTCGGCCTGTCGCTCCCTTTCTTGTCTGTCTCGTTCATCTTTCTCTTTCTTTTCTTGTCTGTCCCGTTCGGCCTGTCGTTCTTGTCTGTCAAGCTCGTCTTTCTTGTCTTGTCTGTCACGTTCGTCCTTCTTGTCCTGTCTGTCACGTTCGGCCTGTCGTTCTTGTCTGTCAAGCTCTTCTTTTCTCGTCTGTCGCTCTATGTCTTCCTTACGTTCTAACTCCTTGCGCTTAAGCAAACTACGCGCTCTAACGCGTGCGTCTCGCTCTGTCTGTTCCTCGCTACCAGGAGTCTCAAAGGTTAATCTCTTCGTAGGAGATCCCCCTGTAGCCATGGTTAGTTTTAGCAAAGCTTTATTACCAAAGTAAGTCTAACGCAGCTATAGCTAGAACACGCGGTGACGAAAGCGGTGGATACAAAAATCCAGCAACCAGAAAATGCAGAAGAAAAATCCAAACGGTGTAGAACAAATCGCGTAGCCTACTTTATGGCTGCTTTTTGCGGTGAAACAAAGTGTTTCCCACAGCCGTGGCCTACTTTATCGGCTGCTTTTTGCGGTGAAACAGAGTGTCTCCCACAGCCTTGGTTAGGACAGAAGTCCTCGGACCCTTCCCCCCCAAAATTCCAACAAAGTCAAAATATGGAGAAAAATCCAAGTAAAACAAGACGGTAGAAATGTAACCTGTTACAGAATGCGAAACAACAATGTAGAGAAAACTGAGTAAAACGAATAACAAATCCGCTAACCCTGCTCAGCTCTCTGCAACGGAAAACTCTGAACGTTCAACAACAAAGATTCACAAACAAAGGAAAGGGAAGTAATCACAGTTAGCGCATACAATAACTCACAAATTACAATTTACATTTCCTGCAAGATGTGAATCGCTTAAGGTGTGGTATATGATCAAAACTATACAAAAAAGGGTAGCACCAAGCAGAAAATAAGTCGAGCACTGACGAGATTATCTGCTCTTAGTTATCCTTAATTGGTGGGTCTTTATCAGTTGGAAATTAACTGAGTAAATCCCGGCTTGGCCCCCATGTGTCACGTTTCAATATATCACTTAAGGTGATTATGAACCGGTTAATTACTACTAATTAACTAACCACACCACGATCCACTCTCGCAGTCATACAATTAAATAGAGTCAACAAAAGTATAAGTTTCAGACGCCTGTTTATGTATAAACTCTCCACCTCCCTCGAGCCTTCACTCAAAATATGTTCCTTTTACGTTCTCAACACGTAAAAAACCAGTGTTCACTGACAAAATGCCAGTAGTATGTAGAAAATTATAGGAACACGCTGAACCCGTGTAAATATAGTTAAATGCGAATGTTCTGTCCGAAAAGCTCTAGTTCGTGCAGGTGTCACACACCCCACGTTGTCACTACTCCAATGAAATCATAGATACGAAAAGACAACGGTGGTCAACGGGGTGCGTACGACATGGTGCACTTAGCTTTATCTCTGCTGCTGCTGCTTAGCCGGTATGCTGGTTAGTCGGTTCGCTGGTTAGCCGGTCCGCTGGTTAGCCGGTTCGCTGGTTAGCCGGTCCGCTGGTTAGCCGGTCTCCTGGTTAGCGTAGCCTCAACAGTTCCCGCCAGAGTCAGCCGTGCAGATGTTACAGGAACACGAAACGAACGAATCGGATCGAAGGCTGCAAACAGAAAGCATCGGTGCACTAAACATGTCAGCTACCCCTCACCCACCACCTTAAAACATGTCATCTTTAAATACCTCATCGAGCACGTGGGCCTGCACAAAACGGACTTTTTACAACAACAAAACAGCCATTTTCCGTCCTTCTCTCCCTATCTGCAAAAACCATATACAGATTAGTATTTTAGCGTCACAGTGAGTAAATTATGCGCTAACCTGGAAAGAACAACAGAGAGTATTTCATTCCACAACACAGACTCATCAACAGCGTTAAATAATGATTTATTACCTCAAAAGCCTATGATTGTACTCTCAATGGAAGCAAAGTCCGCCTCCTCCCTGGAACAGCCTCTGTTCGTCAACAGTGACCAAAACCGTCCAGAACCCCTTGTCGAATCCTTATGCGAAAGCCATCGCCGACGAAGGAAAGTTGACGACTTGTCCTCAGCAAAATACGTGGCAGTGGAAGTTCCCCTAGAGTGCCGAATATAATATTCGGTGAAAAACCATCATACTCTAGAAACTGTGTATACGATCCTTCCCCTTCTGCCGCTGGGTGTCAAGTGTGCCGTCCTTGAGTCTCTGACAGACCACCTAGCCAAATACACGTGACTGACCTTGTCACAAAACCAGTCCAGCTATACACAATTCTGCCTCCCCAAGCAGAAAAAAGACACGAGAAACTCAATCCGTGAAAATCCCGTGCGCGCTGTCAGCGAAAAACCGTCAGCCCTATGATAGCAGAAACCCGCACTGTGAAGCTCGTGCGTTTCAAAACATCCGTGCTCGTAGAGCACTGTCAGCAAACTCTGCTGTGTCCAATATCACGCACAGGCGCTTTCTATCATAACCGACCAAGAACAGGCACTCCACTGAGTGACGCTTTCCTGGTCTCTGTCACCCGATCGTGACACACTCAGTCACAGATCATAAGGACTATTATATGTAACACCTTAAGGTACGATCAACAATTTTATTTCATAACAAAAAAATGCATATTATGTTGCGGAGAAATTAAAAATGCACGCAGCTTAGCAGTGCAACAGCACAGCATATTCAATCGATTTCATTCTTTGTCCTGTTGGTCCTCTTCTCCCAGGCAGTCCTCTATGCGCCTCTTTAATGCTGGTCGCTAAACAAAGCAAAGACAGCACATTAATATTAGTGACACCAGAGCCTCCATAATGTCTGGAGTAGAAATACACATCTTTTCAACTAAGGTCACTTTTTAGTAACTTTCCACTGCCTACTATGTCTCTGGCCTACTGCCAACTGAGTGTTGACACTATTTCTTTTTAATATATGAAATAAAGCATTATGTCCCTTCTTCGAGCCTTGTTATGTCAGATTTAGGCCGCAAGCCAAGACAGCAGTTCAATATTTAAAAAAAACCTCGTGTAAATCTGGTACGACACAGCAAGCCATGTAATATTCTCTCTATATTGCTAGCTGTTATCAAGCGTACAAGTCATTGTTTGCAATAAATAATTCAATTACCGAATTTCCGACGATTTCAAGGACGATGAGTAAAACGCTCCGTAACTATGCAGACATGCATACTTATTAATTTGATCAATTTGAGTTAACAACAAAATCAGCAGAACAAGTCATGTTGTTAAAATAGTGACGCTTCTCTTGGCCGTGTGGTTCCAAACCTGAGTAGTCTACATATGAGAAACTTGTTGATGATCGATCTCATCTGATCTTTATTTCAGATCATAATCTTCTGCGGACTTCTGCTGACAGCCAACACAGCCACCACACTCACATGTACGGTTCAACGGTTCAGTTCACATATATGAATGTCTGTCGGTTTGTCTGTCTGTGCGTCAGCCGGTCTGTCTGTCCGTATGTCTGTCTCTCTATCTCTCTACGGACTTATTCTGACAGCCAACACAGCCACTACACTGACATGTAAGGTTCAGTTCACAGATATGCGTGTCTGTCTTTTTGTCTGTCCGTCTGCTGTCTGTCTGTCTGTTGTCTGTCTGTTTGTCTGTCTCTCTACATCTCTCTCTCTCTCTCTCTCTCTCTCTCTCTCTCTCTCTCTCTCTCTCTCTCTCTCTCTCAGTCGGCGTGTAATTGTAAAGAAAAAGAAACATATCTTTAATCCATGGAGTACGTACGCGTTTTTGGTCGATTTTATGCAAGAGGTCTTTTTCTGGGTTTGATACGAGCAGAGCGTGTGACGTCTTTTCGCTGCAGATTAAAAAAAGGTGGGAGGGATTTTTTCATTGTTTTTTTTTACACGTACATACTATTGCCAAATATGTAATTCATCCATGACCGCCTTGAACGTATTTCGGTCAATACAAACAAATTAATACGCACTGCGACAAGGGAGACAACAACTGTAAATATGCGAATTGACTTGCAAACTGTTGTTTACCTCCCCTGCAAACGTTATCTTCTTGCACAGTTTTACTGAGACGTTGTCTGGGGAATGGCCGGCGGTGCGGTGGCGGTCGTGGCTGATTGAAACTGTGGTCAAGCAATCTTCGACGAAGCCCGGACTATGGGATTGCATTTCAGTGTGGAAGCTTAATAATTAATTGAGGCGTTTGGTCATTAAAAATCTCAACATTGTAATTAAAATAAACAATCAATCAATCAATATGAAGCTTATATAGCGCGTATTCCGTGGGTACAGTTCTAAGCACTTGTCGAAGAGTTGTCAACACAGGACTAACAAAGAAACTAACATCTTCAGACGGACACGAACCCTATCACACACTAGCAAACCCTGGTAAACATACAACAAACAACTGTTTAACAACAATGTACACATCAATAGCTAGGTCCAAACAAAATAATATTAAGCACAAAGAAAACACCTCTCACAGAGCACAGCACAAGAATGTCTTTTGGGGCACAACACATCACGTCGAGCATCTTAG
>NC_090252.1:38356645-38366645 GCF_037325665.1 Littorina saxatilis
ATCTCGGTCCCCCTTGAGGAGGGTCTGATGCTCCCAATAGGCTGTCTGTGAAGGAATACTTATTTCTCTCTCTATCTCTGCTAAGAGATTTTAACAAATCTCGGAAGAAAGTCTCTGCTGACTTTCAATTGTTTCTTTCATAATTTCTGATGTTTTATATATATATATATATATATACACACATACACACACACTTACAGGTACACACTCACACACACACGCACAAACACACATACACGCACACATACACGCACGCAGGCACACACAAACAGACACACACACACACCCACACATAGAGAGAGACACAGACACATAATATATCCACGCACTTGCCTACTTTTGTTTAAAAAGAAGTGGAACTTTTGTACCTTTACCTTTGAGACTTAAAAGCAAAACAACACTTCGATGAAAAAAAACAAAAGTAGACTAGCGCATGCAGATCGTATAAGTTATCCAAAACAAGTGAAAATGTTCACGTTACCAAGAAGAAGAAAATGTCAAAACAAAACAAACGTTCTTGGAATACGAAAGGAGGAATAATCAAAAGCTCCTTTACCTGTCCCATAGGTTAGATAAACGCAGCTGACATCAATGAGAAAAGCAATGTCAAACTACTAGCTAACAAACAACACCCCCCCCCCTACACACACACACACACACACGCACACACACACCAAAAGATATGCTTTCTTAAGACTTGGAGCTACCATATAGCAATTCCGAAGAAACCGAAACCATTACTCATCTGAAAATTCCACGAATCCTAAATATCGAACAGCGCCACGCGCACTATGACGTGAACCAGAGTCTGCTTTTGCACACGGCCCTGCAGCAAACCCAAGGACATAAATAGCAACTAACGTCTTGAAGACTCAGACGGGTAAAACACATCACCAGTGCATACGCCTTTCCTGTTCCCTACATTCTTCGTCTGAAGTTTCATTGCAGGCTGTGAAAAGGTTGTCATTGTGTACCATGGCTACTTCACGAATGGTAAGGATATCATGTTTGTTTACTCTTCGGTTTGCTTAGTTCGTTCACAGGCGGAAGGTATCGTTCATTGGACCTCCCCCGAAATCGGGGTAAAAACGGTCATACACGTACAAATCCACTCGTGCTAAAAACATGAGTGAACGTTGGAGTCTAAGCCCATGAACGAAGAAGAAGAAGAAGAAGAAGAAGAGCCTCGGTAATACCTGAAAATCGACCCCAGGGGAAAATATGCACGATATTTAGAACTCGGAGTGTGTAACCTATATTTAATGACCGGTAATTTTTAATGAGTTTGGGCATTCTGACCAATCACAGGATCTGTTTCATTAAAACGCCAACTTGATTGAATTTAATGGAAATGTAACGTAAAAGAAAACAAAATTAAAATTTCATATAAAAAAAAAGACCAATGAAGAAGGATAATGCTCACCGCCCAAAAAAAAACCAAAAACAAGTCGCGTAAGGCGAAAATACAACATTTAGTCAAGTAGCTGTCAAACTCACAGAATGAAACTGAACGCAATGCAACGCAGCAAGACCGTATACTCGTAGCATCGTCAGTCCACCGCTCATGGCAAAGGCAGTGAAATTGACAAGAAGAGCGGGGTAGTAGTTGCGCTGAGAAGGATAGCACGCTTTTCTGTACCTCTCTTCGTTTTAACTTTCTGAGCGTGTTTTTAATCCAAACATATCATATCTATATGTTATTGGAATCAGGAACCAACAAGGAATAAGATGAAAGTGTTTTTAAATTGATTTCGAAAATTTAATTTTGATAATAATTTTTATATTTTTAATTTTCAGAGCTTGTTTTTAATCCAAATATAACATATTTATATGTTTTTTGAATCAGAAAATGATGGAGAATAAGATGAACGTAAATTTGGATCGTTTTATAAAAAAAATATTTTTTTTACAATTTTCAGATTTTTAATGACCAAAGTCATCAATTAATTTTTAAGCCACCAAGCTGAAATGCAATACCGAAGTCCGGGCTTTGTCGGAGATTACTTGACCAAAATTTCAACCAATTTGGTTGAAAAATGAGAGCGTGACAGTGCCGCCTCAACTTTCACTTTCATTTATCAAAAAAATGAAAAAAACGTCTGAGGATATCATACCCAGGAACTCTCATGTCAAATTTCATAAAGATCGGTCCAGTAGTTTAGTCTGAATCGCTCTACACACACACAGACAGACAGACAGACAGACAGACAGACAGACACACATACACCACGACCCTCGTCTCGATTCCCGCCTCTACGTTAAAACATTTAGTCAAAACTTGACTAAATGTAAAAAAAACTTGACTAAATGTAAAAAGGAGGCAAACAAGATGGGTTGAAGCAGCCTTGCATGCAACTGAGGTAAAAAAACAAAACAAAAAAAAATTGATTGAATTACAATATAGCTTAGCGACACAATGTCGATATCGAGGTGTTGCTGCTATCTTCTTGACCTACTAAAGTGTACACGCCCCATTTTTATTTATTTATTTATTTATATGGGAGATTTATATAGCGCTTGACGTTCTCCAAGCGCTTTACATATTAATTTCTGCCTTGTGAGATGGAATTTTTTCACACAATATATCACGCATTCACATCGGCCAGTAAATCTCAAGCCATTACGGCGAATAATTTGTATCAGCTCATATTGCTAGCTGTTAACACGCGTCATTGTTCGAATGAACTAATTCAATTACCGAATTTTTGATTCAGACAAGGACGATGAGAAAAAAGCTCCGTAACTATGTACAGACATGCTTATTAATTAAGTCAATTTGAATTAAACAAATTTCAGCAGAGCAAGTCATGTTGTTTAAATATTGACGCTTCTCTGGGGCCTGTTGCTCCGAGCATGTAGCAAGTGGGTAGCTTACATTATGAGAACATCATTGATTGTCTTTCTCGTCTGATAATGTTTCCAGATCGTGATGTTCTGTGGACTTCTTCTGACAGCCAACACAGCCACCGCACTGACATGTAAGGTTCAGTTCACAGCTATGAGTGTCTGTCTGTATGTTTGTCTGTCTGTCCGTCTGTCTGTCTGTCTGCTGTTTGTCTGTCTGTCTGTCTGTCTGTCTGTCTGTCTGTCTACATCTCTCTCTCTCTCTCTCTCTCTCTCTCTCTCTCTCTCTCTCTCTCTCTCTCTCTCTCTCTCTGTCCCCCTCTCTGCCCCTGTCTCTCTCTCTCTCTCTCTCTCTCGGCGGAGGAGGATGAAATTCATTTCATCTTCGCCTGCCAAGCCTATTCAAATATAAGACAACAGTTTTCTTTAAACATTCTATTCAATAATTGTTTGAGAGCTAGAAATTTTGTCAACTTAATGAATATTGAAAATCAGGAAATGCTGGCATCATTTATTTTTGATTGTTTAAAACTTAGACAAGAGCTGATTGCAAATCCTGAACAATAGCAGAAAAGGCGACAACTTAACTACACTATTTAACCGGCTATGGCCGTCATTGTAATGTACATATTATATAATATCACAATTACTTTTTCTGATGGACTAGATAGTCCACCAGTATTACATTTATGTTTGTCCTTGACGTTGTTTTTGCCACGTTTTTCCCCCCATTGCAAGGGGCATGTTGCCTAAATGCAATAAACTCGTTAATCGTTAATCGTTAATCTCTCTCTCTCTCTCTCCTTCTCTCTTTCTCCTACTCTTTGTGAACTCTGCAATTACTTGCTTTAAATGTCCAATGGCTCACGTGTACATATTACAGTCAATACACATGAACATACCGGTAAGGGAGACAACAGCTGGAAATAGCTAATTGACTTGCAGCAAGTGGATTGCCTCCCCTGAAAACTTCATCTATTCCATAATATTATAATCTATTACTACTTCTTTTGTATGCAATTCAAAAATGATTTCATCTTATTCTTTGTTATTTTCATTTCAAAAACATATAGATATCTTATGTTTAAATTTAAAAAAGGCTCAGAAAATTCAAATGCTGTATAGCGCCATAGGCTACTACGCTTTACTGGCTCGTCACTTTCTGTGCGTGAACGTGTTACCGAGCCCGCGGGGTATGTACACGGGGGATAACCGGTTAAAGGCCGAACAGACGCCGAAGGCCGCTCATGACACGTGTGAAGGCAAGTTTTGTCTGTTTTCTAGGTATTGTTTGATTTATGTCGGGATTTAAGGTAAGCTACTGATTCAGCGATGACTAAATTTGTTTCTCGATGCATACAAAGTCAGTGAGCGATTGATATTTGCCCGTAAATAGCCTTCAAAGCTGAAAATGTCCGCGATCGAGCACCGGAAATGGCTGTTCGATGGGTTTTGCAAGTAGAAATGTGCTTTATTTCACCAAATCAGCTCGTATTTGGTGTGGGTACGGGATTCTAGAGGACGAAGGAGTCATAAGAGGTGCAAAGAAGTGCTATTTGGGAGTAGAATAAATCTTCCGAGACAGTAGACAAGAGAAGGTCATATTTGAGAGAAGCGCGTAGGCCGATTGTCTTTCCGACAAGCGAATGATACAGCAGATTAATCATTCGTTTTGACCAGAAACCTAATCTCTAGTTTTTATGAATGAGTTTTTTAATTAAAACAATCACGAGAACTCTCTCGCTTAGCCTAATGGCTGTTCGATGGGTTTCGCAAGTAAAAATGTGCTTTATTTCACCAAATCAGCTCGTATTTGACATCGGTTTGGTATATATATTTTTTCTAATCCTACTGCGAACTGGATAGCAGACGCGGCACGACTGTTGCACCACACTTTGAAGGGGATATAGCTCAGTTGGTAGCGCGCTGGAGTTGTATTCAGTTGGCCGCTGTCAGCGTGAGTTCGATCCCAGGTTCGGCGGAAATTTATTTCAGAGTCAAATTTGTGTGCAGACTCTCTTCGGTGTCCGAACTCCCCACCCCCCCCCCACCCCCCGTGTACACTACATTGGGTGTGCACGTTAAAGATCCCACGATTGACAAAAGGGTCTTTCCTGGCAAAAATTGCTTAGGTACAGTTAATAAGTGTGACTTGGAATAATAGGCCGTGAAAGGTAAATATGCGCCGAAATGACTGCAATTACTGGCCGTAAAAAATTTCATCTCACACGGCATCACTGCAGAGCGCCTAGAACTGTACCCACGGAATATGCGCGATATAAGCCTCATTGATTGATTGATTGAAGTAATCCCACACTTTGAAGTAAATTACTTCAAAGTGTGGGGATGTGCCCCACACTTTGAAGTAAACTCATTTTTTACTTCAAAGTGTGGGGGGATCTTCCCACACTTTGAAGTAAACTCAGTTTTTACTTCAAAGTGTGGGGGGATCTTCCCACACTTTGAAGTAACTTACTTCAAAGCGTGGGACTTTTGCATCGCCTGTTTGAGCCTGATGATTTTGTCCAAAAAAATGGCAAAGTCTTTTGAATGAGTGAACAGAAAAAGTGAGCGAGCCAAGAAACATAGGGATGCTTGTTATCAGGCTTTAAGCAATGTCCCATTGTTGAGTGTGACGAAAACTCGTGGTGACGATTTTAAAACATGTTGGGTCACGCATGGTCCAACCTTTCATGGTCCAACCTTACATGGTCCAACCTTACATGGTCCAATCTTACATGGTCCAATCTTACATGGTCCAACCTTACATGGTACAATCTTACATGGTGCAATCTTACATGGTCCAATCTGACATGGTCCAACCTTACATGGTCCAACCTTACATGGTCCAACCTTGCATGGTCCAACCTTGCATGGTCCAACCTTGCATGGTCCAATATAACATGGTCCAACCTTACATGGTCCAACCTTACATGGTCCAATCTTACATGGTCCAATATTACATGGTCCAACCTTACATGGTCCAACCTTACATGGTCCAATCTTACATGGTCCAACCTTACATGGTCCAACCTTACATGGTCCAACCTTACATGGTCCAATCTTACATGGTCCAATCTTACATGGTCTAACCTTACATGTCCAACCTTACATGGTCCAATCTTACATGGTCCAACCTTACATGGTCCAATCTTACATGGTCCAATCTTACATGGTCCAATCTTACATGGTCCAATATTACATGGTCCAACCTTACATGGTGCAACCTTACATGGTCCAACCTTACATGGTCCAATCTTACATGGTCCAATCTTACATGGTCCAATAATATATATTTGGACCATGTAAGATTGGACCATGTAAGGTTGGACCATGTAAGGTTGGACCATGTAAGATTGGACCATGCGTGACCCAACATGTTTTAAAATCGTCACCACGAGTTTTCGTCACACTCAACAATGGGACATTGCTTAAAGCCTGATAACAAACATCACTATGTTTCTTGGCTCGCTCACTTTTTCTGTTCACTCATCCAAAAGACTGCCATTTTTTTGGACAAAATCATCAGGTTCAAACAGGCGATGCAAAAGTCCCACGCTTTGAAGTAAGTTACTTCAAAGATCCCCCCACACTTTGAAGTAAAAACTGAGTTTACTTCAAAGTGTGGGAAGATCCCCCCACACTTTGAAGTAAAAAATGGGTTTACTTCAAAGTGTGGGGCACATCCCCTCACTTTGAAGTAATTTACTTCAAAGTGTGGGATTACTTCAAAGTGTGGTGCAACAGTCGTGCCGCGTCTGCTATCCAGTTCGCGGTAGGATTAGAATATATATATATATATATACCAAACCGATGTCAAATACGAGCTGATTTGGTGAAATAAAGCACATTTCTACTTGCAAAACCCATCGAACAGCCATTAGGCTAAGCGAGAGAGTTCTCGTGATTGTTTTAATTAAAAAACTCATTCATAAAAACTAGAGACTAGGTTTCTGGTCAAAACGAATGATTAATCTGCTGTATCATTCGCTTGTCGGAAAGACAATCGGCCTACGCGCTTCTCTCAAATATGACCTTCTCTTGTCTACTGTCTCGGAAGATTTATTCTACTCCCAAATAGCACTTCTTTGCACCTCGTATGACCCCTTCGTCCTCTAGAATCCCGTACCCACACCAAATACGAGCTGATTTGGTGAAATAAAGCACATTTCTACTTGCAAAACCCATCGAACAGCCATTTCCGGTGCTCGATCGCGGACATTTTCAGCTTTGAAGGCTATTTACGGGCAAATATCAATCGCTCACTGACTTTGTATGCATCGAGAAACAAATTTAGTCATCGCTGAATCAGTAGCTTACCTTAAATCCCGACATAAATCCAACAATACCTAGAAAACAGACAAAACTTGCCTTCACACGTGTCATGAGCGGCCTTCGGCGTCTGTTCGGCCTTTGACAGGTTATCCCCCGTGATGTAAGGCTGTTAAGCAATTTCTTTCAATTTCAGACTGTGGTCCTTGGTTGGACAGATTCATAAAATGTATTGATTTTACTTCAGGGTCAGACGTTGCGTGGGGAATTGCTGGCGGAACGGTGGCGGTTGTGGCTGCGCCCTATGCCGCAGCGGCGGCGGGTTTCGGCGCCGCAGGTGTGGCTGCGTCTTCAGTGGCGGCGAAAGCAATGAGTGTGGCCTGGACTACGGGAGTGGGCGCGGGCGCGGTGGGCACTCTACAGGCCGTAGGCGCGGCGGGCTTAACCATGGCCCAGTCAGCCGTTGTAGCTGGCGTCGCCGGAACTGCTGCCACCGCTACTAAGAAAGCTTTCTTAGACGGAGAGCAAGGTTAGCGAGAGAGGGAGAGGAGAGAGGAGCAGAAACAGAAAGAAAGAGAGAGATAGAGAGAGAGAGAGAGAGAGAGAGAGAGAGAGAGAGAGAGAGAGAGAGAGAGAGAGAGAGACGCAGACGCAGACGCAGATAGTTTATTCAATAGGCCATAGCCCCTTATGAAGGGGTGTGAACAAACGGTTCACATTGCATATAAATTAAACTCAACAGATGTACACAAAAAAGGTACAAAATAATAATCGCACAACACATACATTACACGGCATTTAACTATGAGGTTACAACATCTCTTAATTTAAAGGCTTTATACAAATACAGGGATACATTTCTGACAACAGTTTCTTGAGGTGATGCTAAAAGCAAGCTGAGTCGGAAAATGCTTGGGTTCTTATAATATTTAAATGGGATCAATTTTTCTCTTAATTTGTTATAGTATGGACAACACAAAACAAAATGGACTTCATCTTCTTGTTTTTTTTTACAAAGAGGACACATCAAATCATCGGCATTATGTTTTCTATATCGGTAAGCATGCACTGCAATTTCTGAAATGCCGAATCGAAACCTGGTCATAATAAACTTTAGATGCCTATCCATATTCGACAAAAGATAGGGTTTAATGTCATGTACAGTACAAAATGTCCGATAAACAGCAAATCTATCACTATTTTGTACATGATAATCCCACTCTTGCCATCTGCAATCGACCAACCTTTCCCTAAAAACACGCAAAAAATCTTTTTCATTAACAACGCCCTGATTTAACCACACAAAACCAAAACCGTACTCATACAATTTACAACGGACACCTGAGGCCCAGTTCGTTTTACCACTTTCATCCATTTTATACAACATTTCGTAGGATTTACGAGGAAGTCTGTGCGCCTCCATCTTTAACAATTTCAACCAGTAGCTAATGCATCTTAAAATAGAATTCAAATATATCGGATATCTGTTTGTCTCGCCATATACAAGATCATTAGGTGTTCGCATTCGAACTCCTAAGAACTTCTTCAGTGCAAATAAATGGACTTTTTCACACTGCAGAGCAGCCTTATCCAGTCCCCATATCTCAGCACCATACTGTACTATTGGTTGTACTTGGGAATCAAACAACTTCAAAAAAACATCCAAACTATTATTATTAAGCACAGATAATCTTTGTATAATACACATCAGAGCATTTTTGGCCCGGCTTGAGAGATCGCCACAGGCAGCAGTAAAACTAAGTCGAGTTGAAAACAATATTCCTAAATACTTATACACGTTTACAACTGGTAACATATCACCCTCATATGTCCATCTTTCCCTTGCACTCAAATATCCACCCTTCCTAAACACAATAATGTTACTTTTACTCATGTTTACCTTTAAATGAAGAGAAGACACTGCCCTGCGTAAATTATTTAACTGATTCTGCAGACCCACAACAGTCTCTGATAACAACAATAAATCATCAGCAAGCAAAAGAATAAACAATTCCAAATAATCATCAGTAAATGTGGCACCATGTCTTCCATTCTCAATTATCTCAAGTGCTAATTCATTAATAAAGAGAGAAAATAAAACTGGGCTACATACATCGCCCTGTTTAACACCAAATGTACAATTAATATAATCCGTAAACTTTGCTCCACATCTCACTTTTATTTTTACATTATCATACATACTCTTCACACACCTAAAGAGTTTCCCTTTTATACCGTTTTTTAACAGAATTGGCCAGAGCAAAGCTCTATTGATGGAATCAAACGCTTTCTCAAAATCTATAAAGGCAACATACAGCTTACGATTCAAAGAAAATTGTTTCTGTACAAAGGCCAAAAGTGTAAACATATGATCAATAGTGGAATAATTCTTCTTAAAACCAGCTTGATATTCCCCCGTACTGTTATTACATTCAATCCATTCTTGCAACCTGTTATTAATCACAGTACTATAGACCTTGCTACTAACATTACACAGCGAAATTCCACGATAATTATTTGGATCATTCACATCGCCTTTCTTAAACAAAGGGATAACAATGGACTCTGTCCAACTTTCTGGAAATACACCCTTGGAAAACAAAAAATTAAACAAGTGTACCAAAAAGTCAATCCCTGGAGAAAAAACATTTTTCAACAGTTCTCCTATTATTTCATCAGGCCCAGCAGACTTTTGAGGTTTTAACTCTCTCATTGCAATCAAAACTTCTTCTTTTGAAATAGGACGATTCAAAATACCTTCATCGTCTTCATATTCAATTTCTTCAGCCTCAGTTACATCTTTTTCCAATAATACTTTGAAATGCTGAAACCAGGTATCAACTGGTATGTTGTTCTTTATTTGCTTTCGTTTTGAGGATAATTT
>NC_090252.1:38384145-38424145 GCF_037325665.1 Littorina saxatilis
TGAAGCGTCTCTGTATACTCTATAGTCTCTGCTACTACCCCGCTCTTCTTGTCAATTTCGACTTACGATGCTACGAGTATACGGTCTTGCTGAAAAATTGCATTGCGTTCAGTTTCATTCTGTGAGTTCGACAGCTACTTGACTAAATATTGTATTTTCGCCTTACGCGACTTGTTTTTTTTTCTTTCTTTCTTTCTTTCTTTTTGGGCGGTGAGCATATCCTTCTTCATTGGTCTTTTTTTTTAATGAAATTTTAATTTTGTTTTCTTTTACATTACAAGTTACATTTCCATTAAATTACTTTTTAATTCAACAACAATTTAACTAATGTTTGCGTGTATGTGCATATGTGTGTGTGTGTGTGTGTGTGTGTGTGTGTGTGTGTGTGTGTGTGTGTGTGTGTGTGTGTGTGTGTGTGTGTGTGTGTGTGTGTGTGTTGTTGTTGTTCCCATAATTCTGTTATATAATACATTTTCAGCGGGACAATACATAACAAGTTAATTAATCCAATTACAGTACTAGTTTTCATCACAGCATCATACAGCGCATATATAAATAACTTTACATTAACAGCACAATACTACTAGTTATCTATATTCTTATACACAGTTCAATTTTACTAGAGATTTCGAAGTCGAGCTTGGTTCTGAAATAAGATCTTCATGTTAGTTTTTGGATTTCCGTACTTAAACTGGCTTATGCACATTTTCGATATCAATATAAGGTGATTAATTATGAAGGTTTTCTCTCTGGGGATATCACGTGTGAAATACCCCAAAAGAGCCTCTTCGCAGCTTAACTTTATATTTTTGCCTGTACATTTAAATATGTACCCTTGACATTCCTGCCATATGGGTTGCACTGCTCTACACTGCCAAAAAAAGTGCTCGATGAAGTCGGTTTCGTTACAATACTGACAGAGATTTGTTTGACGAATTCCCATCTTATGTAGCAAAATATTGGTGGGATATATATTGTGTAAAATTTTCCAATGCAATAGACGAAGACGGGTTTCTGTCGAGCATTCGTTAGCTAATTTCCAGTGTTTATCTTCTAATGTAATATTTAATTTGTTCGACCAAAATCCAGCAGAGCTTGGCTCCTTTATCTCATAATTTAACATCTTTAGGCGAATTTGGCGTGGAGATAATTGTATAAATGGCATATGATCAGAACGGGCCTGACCCGTATCACGCAATAATAGAGCTTTAATGGCAGTCTGTATTGCATTATATTCAAATAGGCGAGACTGTTTATATCCAGTTCGTTCACATATTTCCTCAAAAGAGTACATGTCGTTATCGTTAAAAACATCTTTAACAACGCATATTTTAGCCTTTATCCAGTTATTCATGTATAGCGTTTGCTTCCTGTACCTTATATTTGTATTATTCCATAAGGTTTGATTGCGTACACTTATCTGCTGTTCATTACTGCTTATTTCTTTGATCTTGTGTTTATTGTTTAGCCAGGTGATAAAAGCTTGTTTCCAGAAATATTGCTTTATGGCACCTAGTCCTTTAAAATTTTCTGCACTCACATTTGAGCGCAGACAGCATAAGCGTTCGCCCAGTTTTAAAAATGATGCTAATGGAATCTGTTGCCACTTTGCGTTACTTCCGTCCAGCAGCCTCATAATCCATGAAATTAGAAATGATGTTTGTACATCTTTGACATTAATCATTTTCAGACCTCCAAGATTTGTCTCTTGGCACATTACTTTTCTATTAACTTTTTCATAAGCTCTTTTGTTTGAATATTTTTTCTTCCAGATAAATCGGAATAGAGATGAATTTAGCTGTATATAGCTATTCTGATGGACACGTGGGGGAATTCGGGGGCTGTGATTGGATGGTCTCTTCCGATCATCAAAGCATAATGCTACGGAAGTCGGCCATTTTTGCCAACATCCAAAAGCATATTGTCAATAACAAAGGCGCATGGTTCCGGTTTACCCATCTGTACCACACAATGTTTCACTGATCGACAACAGCATACACTGACAACTTGAAATTCTTCTCGGGAATGTATTTCAGCTTTACAAATTAATGTCGATAGCATACCCTTTTCTGCCAACTTCCCGAAGAAACAGGACTAAACCTATTATTTTCTGTCCCTAAACACCACAAACTGCCCAAAGTCGAAAGATGTAGTACAAACAGGGGAGTAAAACGGAACAGCCGTTTTTGTGTGCCTGTGAGCTTAGTTCACAGTTGCCGACTGACACAAATTAACTTTCGCATTCGGCTTTTCTTATCTCGTAACTCCACACTAAATACCCCACTTCCCCTCTGAAGTATTGATGTACAACCCATGGCACTAACATTCATGTAGTCGTTTATAACTGAGGTTGAAAAATTCGCTTCATGACGAGACAAGTATAAATGCCATTCACCCAAACTGAAAACGTCGCTGCCGTCTGCTCGCTTTGTACGGATTAGCTGTTCTCTTTTCCTCCCCTTGTTGCATCCTAGTTCTTCAGTTGTTTCTAGTTTTCCGTTGATGTTGTGTTTTGGTCTTCTTCATAAGTAGTATTGTTCAAAATTAAAAAAACTCAAACTTCTTTTCGTTGCATACGAATGAACTAATAAAAAGCTGTTTAACAGCTGTGTTGTCAAATCGAGGTTTTTTTCCAAAGTCAGTGTGGCGCCTGCGCAAAACCAGAGACATACAGACATTGATTTCTATCTATAGTGGGGCTCCTATGTTGCAAAATCATTCAAATCATGCAACAAACACCAAATTTAGCAAATATGAAGAGTTTTATGTGCTTAACAAAACCTGATACAGAGCCACTGCGAAAAATTAAAAAATAGATAGTTTTTAAAAAAAATTTCAAAATGGCCGCCAGTGTAAATGGTTGGGTATGTTAGGCATATTTCACTTCATGTGAGTAACAGCAAATTTGGCGTAAATGGACATTTGCTTTTGCTTAACAAAACCTGATACAGAGCCACCGTGAAAAAATTAAGAAATCAGTAGTTTTTTAACAATTTTCAAAATGGCCGCCAATAAAAGGGTATTTAGGCATTTTTGATGCTACAAGACATTCTCTTGCAATAGAAACTAACACAAAAACATTTGTAAACAAAACAATACATGTTGTGTTGGTGCAGAGAATTATTGGACGGTGTGGGTGGCAGGGTTGAAGAATTTGTGGATTACCTAAACTGTGCAAAAATAAATATATTGCACCAATTTTCATACCAAAACGAAAACATTCATTCCTGTGCTGTTGTATTCAATGTATGCTATTGAGGGCACTCAACTTGGCTAACTGGAACACTTTTAAGATAAAAGGTGGCCTTTACATGGGTTATTTGACCGCCGCCCAAATAAGGGTACCCCCAAAATAAAACTGATAAAAATGTAATGTATCAACTCAAAAGTCGACTAAAATTCATAATCGCTGTATTTCGAAAACGTTGTTTGTTCTCATGTGTTTACACAACTAGCACATTCCGGCAAGTGTCTATACTCAAAAGAAACTTTGGCAGTACTTGAAACAACCATCTGTCATATATATATATATACATGCGAAGTCAAAATTATGTGGGATGTAACGTAAGTCAACAAACCTGTGGCAGTTTTTAAAATATTATTTCGTGAAGATTTGAAAGTGTACTCAAACGGTTGAACTACGCCTCGTGTGTAGAGACACATTCCTGAAAGTTTCAACGCAACCCACTGACTTGGTCATTGCTAAAATACATGTATGG
This sequence comes from Littorina saxatilis, assembly GCF_037325665.1. Taxonomy (NCBI): domain Eukaryota; kingdom Metazoa; phylum Mollusca; class Gastropoda; order Littorinimorpha; family Littorinidae; genus Littorina; species Littorina saxatilis. The sequence continues at coordinate 38,387,865 of NC_090252.1, forward strand.
ATTTTAGTTGACTTTGACACATAAACATCTCATCCGTGAGATCGACACATACATCAGTAGGTACAATGGCGCAACACTAGAAATATGCAAGATGGCGAAATAAAACAACCTGTTCTGGATGGATAATCAAGTTGACTTTCTCTTCGTATACAACAGTGACCCAGTTGTGCCTCAGGAATTGTCGTCGGCTTTTTAAAAGGTACCCGAAGTTTTTGTCACATCTCTTTGTCACGTCAAGGGTATCCTTATTTTGACGGCGTAAATGATGATGTAAAAAAAAAATTTGCCAGATAGCGAAGATGCGAGCCTTTAATGGCATAGACAGTTTGAATAAAATGACACAGGAATAAATGTTTGAGTTGGGGTATGAAAATGGGTGCAATAATATTTTTGCACAGTTTTTTTTTTTTTTTTTTTTTTTTTTTTTTTTAATTTATTTTTTTTTTCTTCTTTTTTTTTCTTTTCTTTTCTCTTTCTTTTTTTTTTCTTTTTTCTTTTTTTTTTTCTTTTTTTTCTTTTCTTCTTGAACCTCAGTTACAATATGACTCGCTACGAGTATGATACTGTGAGCGAAGCTGAACAGTTTAAACGTAAACAGAATGGGTTATAAATAATAATAATATCATTCTTTCGTTTAACATGGACAATCTTCGAAAATGTACAATATTTTCAATCAATTATAATTTAGCTATAATTCTCTCCGTCAACTGGCATTTGCACACTTTCTCTCTTCCTCTATCCTCTCTCCCCATCCTCTCTCTCCCTCCACTCCCCTCTCTCCCTCTCTCTAACTTTAATCGTCCTCTCTCTCTCTCTCCCCCTCTCCCCTTCTCTGTCTCTCTCACCCTCCCTGCCACTCTCTCTCTCTCTCTCTCTCTCTCTCTCTCTCTCTCTCTCTCTCTCTCTCTAATACTGTGAGCGATGCTGAACAGTTTAAACATAAACCCTACCATTCTCTCTCTCTCTCTCTGATACTGTGAGCTATGCTGAACAGTTTAAACATAAACAGATAGGGTTATAAATAGCAATAATATCATTCTTTCGTTTAACATGGACAATCTTCGAAAATCTCTCTTTCTCGCTCACTCTCTCCCACCCCTCCCTCCGCTCTTTCTCTACCTCTCTCTCTCTCGCACCCTCCCCTTGCCCCCCCTCTCTCTCTCTTCCTCTCTCAATCTCTCTCTCTCTCTCCCTCTCTCTCTCTCTCCCTCTCCCTCTCTCTCTCTCCCTCCCACACTCTCCCTCCCTCACTCTCTCTCTCTCTATTACCATGCTTGTGTTTAAATGAATTAATAATAATGATATATTTTGCTGTTCGTCATAATTGTTTTCATCATTGGTTCACCTTAGTTAATACATTGACATTTGCAACGAGTCATTTACAATAACATGATAGTACTGGGTTTCTCAGTCAAAAAGCCGAATGGAGAGCTCTCTTTCAAATATACAATTTGGGTCAAAGCCTTCTCCGTATTTGTATATACTTATTGACATTTTTGCAACAAGCAGAATAAAGTTAATATTTCTTATAGTTTGGTCCTGTTGCTTGTTCGGTTGGAAACCAAATAAAACGTCAGTTTCTTTTAATTTTATCTGTGAACCTGTTTTTATATAAATTTGCTTTTCTACGTTCTTCCAAAAAAGTGATATTCTTGGGCATTTAAAGAAAAAATGTTCAATGAAATCAATATCTCCACACAGACTACAGCGATTGTTTTCACGTTTTTTCATTTTGTGTAGTAAGATATTAGTGGGGTAGATATTATGCAATATCTTCCAGTGAAGTAGCCTTAGTCGCTCTTCCTTGGTGCAGTTGTTTGCTATCATCCAATTATTTCTTTCTATTTTATAGTTATATTTATTCATCCAAAAATGTATTGAGCAAGGAGTATTTGCTTTTTGTTTGGTAAGTAGTGATCTAAATTTTTTGGGAGTCCAGTTTTTAAGAGATTGAGGTTCTAGAGAGACAGTCGCTTCTTGAGTTTGGTTATTGTCAGCTCGCAATGATTGCGCAATGAGCGCGGTTCGCATTGCATTATAATCAAACAGCAGAGCAGGGTAGTCCCCGATTTTTTCTGCAATACGTGCAAGTGGTAATAATCCCTCGTCTGTCCATATATCTTGGACGTAATTTATGTATGCATTTGTCCATCTCTTGAAGAACAGAGGTCTGTTTCTGTACATTATCTCTTTGCTATTCCAGAGACAGGTATATTTGAATTCAGTATTGGACAGGTATATATTTCTGAATTCAAGCCATTTAATTAGACATGATTTCCAGAATTTAGATTTGACTTTTTCGAGTCCTAAAAATGTTTTCGGATTGGCAGTAGCATTGAGGCAGCAAAGGTTTGTTCCAACTTCATTAAAGATGTAGGTTGGTATTAATTTCCATTTGGCAGATGTGTCTATTTTTAACTGAGTTATCCATGTCATCATAAAGGAGGCTTGCATATCTATTATGTTTATCATATTACAACCTCCATTCTCCCCTACGTTGCACATTACACATCTTTTTACCTTTTCAAAGGCTCGCGTATTTGTGTACTTCTTTTTCCATAAAAATCGAAATAAGATTGTATTTACTTTCTGTAGGATAGTGGCTGGAGCACTTAAAGCTTGCATTGGGTATACAAATTGTGAAATCAAGAAACTTTTTACAATACATAATTTGCCTGTGATACTAAGGTTTCTTTTAGACCATATACTTATTATTCTTTCTATTTTTTCGATTCTTACCGACCAATTCTCATTTATGTCTGATGCAGTGACATCATTTTTAAAGATTATACCTAAAATCTTTAGTTGTTTTTTCCATTTTAAGTCACAGAGATGTTCTCTGCTGTCCTTTTGAGATCCTAGCCACATTGCTTCCGTTTTGTTTTTATTAATTTTTAGTTGTGATATTTTCGTGAAATCAGTGACAAGCTTCATTGCATTTTCCAGATCTTGTTTTCCTTGTAATAGCATGCTAATGTCGTCAGCGTACATTGCTAATTTTATCATATCAATTGAGTTGTTAGTCTCTATCTGGGAGCGAGGTAATCGAAGTCCGTGTATGCTTGGATCGTTTCTAATCTTTATTGCAAGAATTTCCAGTCCGAGAATGAAGGCCATTGGCGAAAACGGGCAGCCTTGGCGAATTCCTGTCTCAATCGGGAATGGTTCGGAAATCCAGCCAAGGTAGTTAATACTACTTTCGGTCTCATTTGTGAGAACTTTAACCCAATGCGTAAAATTCTCGCCAAATCCGAATTTTCTGAAGGCCCATAGCATGAATTCCTTGGAGATAGAGTCAAATGCACGTGTATAATCTAGGGCCAATAAAATACCGGGTTTATTTTCATTATTCATATGTTCAATTACGTCATCTATTAATCGGATAATATTACTAGCTTTTCTACCCTTAATGAATCCCACTTGATCCTCTGAGATCAAATCACTTATAACATTCGACATCCTGAGCGCAAGGCATTTTGCTAATAATTTATAGTCTGTATTTGTAAGGGAGATGGGTCTCCAGTTACACAAGTTATCTCTTGTGAGGTCTTTTCCTTTATGGATTAAGGTTATAATAGCTTTTTTTTGTGAGGGAGACATTTCTCCTACATGAAAGGATCTTTGAATCGAGCCTACTAGTAGCTCTCTTATTCTCGACCAAAAGAATTTAATAAAACTTGTAGTCACTCCGTCACATCCCGGTGAAGAACCATTTTTCATTCTTTTTAACGCTTTAAGAAGTTCTTGTTCAGTTACTGGGTTTTCTAACGCTTCAGTGTGTTCTCGTGTCAGTTGTGGGATATCAGCTTCTCCTAAAAAAGTATTAGCCTGTGCCTCTGAGAAATCATCGGTTTTCTTAAAAACGTTTTTGTAGAATTTAACTTGTTCTTGTAGGATATCGCTTTGGGCGGTGACTGTGTTACCTTCTGCAGTTTGCAGTTTATCCATGATCTTCATGTTGGCTCGCATTTTTTCAAGCCCAAGAAAATATCTTGTGTTCTTTTCTCCTTCAGCGATATATTTTTCCTTTGATCGCTTTTGGGCGCTTTTTGCCTCATTTAATTCGTGGAGTTCTAGATTTTGTTTAACCTGGCCTCTGTGAGTCATAAGGTGTACATCATAAGGGTTGGAAGCCAGTTTTTTGTCCGTTTCATTAAGCTCTTTCGTAAGCAGGGAGCGTTCGGAAATTAATTTTCTTTTCTTTTCTTTACCATAAGCAATACAAAATTCTCTGATTTTAATTTTACATAGGTCCCATCTTATTTGCGGATCCATATTATCGGTTTCGATAACATAGTTCTCAATTAAACTGTTCATTTTTATAACAAAATCAGGGTCATTAAGATGATTGTCGTTGAATTTCCAAAAGGAGGGTCCTCTTTCTACTGGGGAGATGCAGTACTTCAGTCGAATTAGTCGGTGATCGGTGTGTGCCATCGAGATATTTTCACACTCATAACATTTATTTAGAGCAAAGTCGGAGGCAAGCATATAATCTAATCTCCTTGCTATAAATGGAAATTTTGTTGACCATGTGAAATCTTTCTCTTCTGCGTGTGAAAGTCTCCAGACATCATTTAAATTGGAATCAATTACCGTCTTATTAAATAGCTCAACGTCTTTAGCATTATGTTTTCTACCACTGATAATATCTAAATTATTATCCAGCACACAGTTGAAATCCCCGCAGATTATCTCGTTATTAGAGTTTTCTTTACAAATATAGACATCACGAAAAAATGCAGCTTTTTCATCTTCAGCATTAGGACCATACACATTAACAATGTGCAAATTATTCTCCTCCAGATGAACTTCAATCGCAACAATGCGTTGAGTGCTTAGGGTGCAGTTCACTTCATATGGAAAATGTTTACGTACGAGAATCACTTGTCCTTTACTGTGGTTAGTAGCCGTACTGTAAAATATTTTCCCTCCCCATTCCAGTTCCCACTGGATAATGTCGTTGTGCGTTATATACGTTTCTTGCAAACAAATTATATCGTAGCGTTCCTTTGAAAATTTATAAAATAATTTTTGCACAGTTTAGATGCTGACAGTTTTCACAGGCATGCAAGCACATTTGCAGAGAACTGTGCTCTGCAGTCCTTCTTAGCAGCATTTGCAGCGTTTTGTTGTACAGCTCTTCTTGCAGGCACACCTCATGAGTTCTCGGCACACGCTGGATACCTCTTGAAAGCTCGTCCAGAATGACTCCCACTTTCCAGCCTTGAACTGCCAGCCCACAGAGTTGGGAAGTCTAATAGGTAGATGGCTCTTCTCAATCTCATGTCCTGCAGCAGCACCTCACTTGTAAGGGGATTATGGTCAATTTGGCAGCTCTTTTTACTGAAGAGGTACCGTCTAGCACTGTTTACACCCAGTACGTTGCTGGTTTTGTCCTACAAATGTACACCAAAAAGCTCTTGTGCTGCCCTGTCAGTGGTACTCAGCTTACAAAGAGGAGCAGACAACCTGAAGAAAGTTTGAGTGACGTCTTCAAATGCTTGCCATACTTCCCAAGCCTTCTGTTTCCCCAATACCATTGAAGAACGACATAGTGTCCCAGCCTGTAAGGCTATGCAAAATGGGCAGACAGGGTGACTTCTCTTGGCCAATGGCTTTGGCAATGTGGCGATACACTTCACGAGCAGAAAAAAACGCAACACAGCTGGAATGAGAAGCAGACTGTCTGGCCTCCTCTACATCCATGGTGCAGGAAATCAGCCTGGGGTACCCTTCACACAAAAGATGAAAAGTGACATTTTTATTTGAATGTATTTGAATAATGTTTACTATCTCAGAGAGTCGGTCAAAGCCGGGTTAGCAAGTCTTCACACAACAAACCAAAATGAAAGACAATTTTATTTCATGAATTCGTATAATTCTTACTGTTTCAGGTTAAAAAACAAACAAACACAGTTTCCAGTGACCCAACTGATTCTGGAATCTTTCTGACCGCTACATTTATTCGCTTCAAACAGAATGTTGACCATAGTGAGGGTACGTTAAACCCATCAAATTCACAGAGGTCGCTTACAAATGATGTGCAAACATGTTCCAATTAATACAAATAAAAAAATCTTACTGTTAAGCTAGACGGGATGTATTAGGTAACAAACCTTGATACAGTAGTACTAGTGAAATCAGCTCCCTTCTGTGGCACCGGAATAATTGCAGAACGCTTGTTCCCAGGAACCGGCATGTGGTGTAACTCTTGTCATATATATCCTGTAAAAATAAAATTCACACCAATGCACGGTCAACTTAAAATTAGCAAAAGGATGAGAAACAAGCAACAAACCAAAATTGTAAAACTCAAAGAGCGGTACCTCTTCATTTTTCAAAACCACTTATCTCATTTGATTAGCATACACTGTATGCTTTTGTCTGTTACCTACCGTCTTTGAAAGTTTGATCACAACACTGTAAAGACATGGGGAGTGGAGTGTTTTTATCTCCAGCTGGTCATCCTACTATCTGGCCTACCCTCACTCAGTTTTTGACTCTACCCCTCCCCACCTCAGCCGTTTAGAGACTTATATGGAAGTCCTTAACGTAGGCAGGACATGACTAATTATCATACCATGAACAATCTCTTTCTCCTCGCCTTTTATTCAGAGTTAGTTTAATCTGTTTAAAATCACCAGCGTGGCGATCATGATTTCCTTACTTGTAATCAACAGATAGATCTAGATCTATCAGCATCACAATCCAGCTAATGAGCTATTGCAAGATTAAACAAAGTCTCTGCATTTCAGCGCTTCACCCGATGAATAACAGACCCCAGGGGAGAATTAAACAGTAAAATGATGTGACATTGGTGAATGGATGCGTATTCTTGAAAACTTACCTTCAGAAACGTTGTTTTCGCTCAAATCAAAACACGCAATGTTGCGGAGGCCGCCATCTTGAATTTTCATGCTGCGGATATATATAAAATTCTAAAAACGATCAAATTAAATACCAGAACACAAAAATACCCATAAGAGTATTTATGTCATGCATGTGTTATCAGCAGACAACTTCTGGTGCATGATAAACCATTGACTTTTACATTTGCTGAGTTGGAAATATTTACTGCTGAGCGCTTTTGGTACGAACTTCGTCTGCTGTAAATGCAGCCTTTTATTCCCTATCAAAAAACAAAAAAACGATTTCTGAAGTGGCTCTGTATCTGAAATCCCTTAAATAATTATAAGGAACAATATCACAAAGTATGATGTTTGTTGCAAGATGTGAATGATTTATTAGTGCGTCTGCAACATACGAGCCCCACTACTATGTCTCTGGCAAAACTAATGCGCATAAGAAACGGCGTCTGCTATCAAAACCTGAGATCAACGCATCGACGCAAAAACTGTCATTTTGTAAGTTTGGAACAACAAATGAAGGTCAGAAACAGCTATATAATCGCTATTGTATTTTCAGCGTAGCAATAGGGTCCGATATTTAGACTCGAACAAGTATAATGCGACTCGTCTTCGACTCGTCGGCATTATACTTGTCTCGTCTAAATATCGGACCCTATTGCTACGCTGAAAACACAAGAGCTGTTAATAATTAAGTGATTGTTTACTTCCCTCACGCACGCACCAAGACACAGACACAGACCGACAGACACAGACGTAAACACGCGCACACACAAACGCACGCACGCACGCAAACACGCAAGCATGCCAGGACACACACTGACACACACACACACACGCACACACACACACACACACACACACACTTGCAAGTACACACTCACACACACGTACACACAGAAACACACACTCACACACACACACAGACACATTCAGCCACACACACACACAGACAGACAGAGACACATACACATACAGCCACACACACACACACACACACACACACACACACACACACACACATATCTCCACGTACTTGCCTACTTTCGTTTAAAAAGAAGTGGACCTGTCGTACCTTTGCTTTCGCATTGCTGAAACCGGCTGATAATGTATACAACTAAGAGCAAAACAAAACTTCGATGAAAACAAAAAAAGACTAGCGCATGCAGATCGTCAGTATAAGTTAACCAAAACAAGTGAAAGCGTTCACGTTTCCAAGAAGAAGAACATTTTCATTTTCATTTTCATTACTTTATTGTCCCATCGCTGGGAAATTCGGGTCGCTTCCTCCCAGTGGAAAGCTAGCAGCAACGGAGTCGCGCTACCCAGGTGTTTGCGTGTTTAGGTGTATTTAACCTCCTGCACTTATGGCAGAATGACCAAGGTCTTTTACGTGCCATTGTGATGACACGGGGGTGGGACATGGCTTCCGTCTCTGGGTGTGCACATAAAGTTGACCCGTGTCCGTCCCGGCCCGAATTCGAACCTGCGACCTTCCGATCACAAGTCCAGTGCTCTACCAACTGAGCTACCGGGCCCATACATATCAAAACAAAACGAAAGTTCTTAGAAAACAAAAGGGAAAATAATCAAAAGCTCCCTCACCTGTCCCATAGGTTAGATAAACGCAGCTGACATCAATGAGGAAAGCAATATCAAATTACCAGCTAACAAACAACCCACACCCACACACACACCCACACACACACACCCACACACACACACACACACACACACACATACACAATTGCAATTACAAACACACACACACACACACACACACACACACACACAAACACACACACACACACACACACACACACACACACACACACACCAAAACATATGCTTTCTTAGGACTAGGAGCTACCATAAAGTACATCCGAAGAAACCAAAACCATTACTGATCTGAAAATTCCACGAATCCTAAATATCGAAGAGTGCCACACGCACTGTGACGTGAACCCGAGTCTGCTTTTGCACACGGCCCTGCAGCAAACCATAGTACATAAATAGCAACTAACGTCTTGAAGACTCAAACGGGTAAAAACACATCAAAAGTGCATACGCCTTTCCTGTTCCCTACATTCTTCGTCTGAAGTTTCATTGCAGGCTGTGTGACAAGGTTGTCGTTGTGTACCATGGCTACTTCACGAATGGTAAGGATGTCATGGTTGTTTACCCTTCGGTTCCGTCGCGATATAACCCTTCGTGGTTGAAAACGATGTTAAACACCAAATAAAGAAAGAAAGAACCCTTCGGTTTGCTTAGGCCAAAAAAAAAAATTGTCTGTTTAGGGTAACCCGACCGACCCTATCGATTTGGCGCCGACCCAAAAACTTTTTTTTGATTTAAAAAAAAAAAAAAAAAAAAGGTAAAAATGCTAAAAAGAGACATTTGGCGTTTCTTTCTCTCCTTTTCTCTCTGTTTTATTTATACGTTAGTTTTGAAACATGTATTCATCAAATATAAGAAGTGAATGTTCAGCCAACATAGCATTTACACAAAACAAAAAACAAAACAAAAAAACAAAAAAACAACCTTTACCTACCTACCGACCCTACTTTTTTTGGTCATGTTACCCTAAACAGACAATTTTTTTTTTGGGCCTTAGTTCGGTCACAGGCGGAAGGTATCGTTCATTGGACCACAGGCGGAAGGTATCGTTCATTGGACCACAGGCGGAAGGTATCCTTCATTGAACCACAGGCGGAAGGTATTGTTCATTGGACCACAGGCGGAAGGTATCGTTCATTGGACCACAGGCAGAAGGTATCGTTCATTGGACCACAGGCGGAAGGTATCGTTCATTGGACCTCAGGCGGAAGGTATCGTTCATTGGACAACAGGCGGACGGTATCGTTCATTGGACCACAGGCGGAAGATATCTTTCATTGAACCACAGGCGGAAGGTATCGTTCATTGGACCACAGGCGGAAGGTATCGTTCATTGGACCACAGGCGGAAGGTATCGTTCATTTGACCACAGGCGGACGGTATCGTTCATTGGACTACAGGCGGAAGGTATCGTTCATTGGACCACAGGCGGAAGGTATCGTTCATTGGACCACAGGCAGAAGGTATCTTTCATTGGACCACAGGCGAAAGGTATCGTTCATTAGATCACAGGCGGAAGGTATCGTTCATTGGACCACAGGCGGAAGGTATCGTTCATTGGACAACAGGCGGAAGGTATCGTTCATTGCACCACAGGCGAAAGGTATCGTTCATTGGACCACAGGCGGAAGGTATCGTTCATTGGACCACAGGCAGAAGGTATCGTTCATTGGACCACAGGCGGAAGGTATCGTTTATTGGATCTCCCCCGAAATCGGCGTAAAAACGGTCATACACGTAAACATCCACTCGTGCTAAAAACATGAGTGAACGTTGGAGTCTAAGCCCATGAACGAAGAAGAAGAAGAAGAAGTTCACTGGACCAACACTATCATAGTAGTCTTATTATGATATTGTTGGTTCAGTGAACGATACCTTCCGCCTGAGGTTCATTCACAACATAATACATGTATTTTATCCAAAACAAAAGATGTGTTTTGCCTGTTCTCTGCATGGCTTCTCCACGACTGGTCTTTATGAAATGGTGCATATTTACTTTCTTTTTTATTGAAAGTCGCAATGCTTGTAATTCTCTAAGATGCCAGTAGACAGGTTTAGAGCGCTTAATTTCCTTTGTTTCTTGTACTTTCTAATTTGCTTTTTTTTCACGGCAAAATACTGGTATTTTATCCGCGCAAAGATCTCTTTCAACTGATTTCATCAGGGTTTCTTTGCGCCAGGTGTGTCATTAACGTGTGTCGGTCTATTCAGCTTTTGTTCGTTGGCGACATAGTACGGGCTTTATGTTATAGCTTAGCGACACAATGTCAGCAAACTCTTCGAGTTGTTTATCCTATCTTCTTGGACAACTGAACTGTTCACGCTCCATTTTTACATTTAGTCAAATTTTGACTAAATGTTTTAACGTTGACTGGGAATCGAGATGAGGGTCTGGTGTATGTGTCGCGACTTGTTATCAGCTCATATTGCTAGCTTTTAACAAGCCTACAAGTCTTTGTTCGAATTAACTAATTCAATTAACGAATATTTGATTCAGTCGAGGACGATGAGAACAATGCTCCGTAACTATGCAGACATGATTATTGATTTAATCAATTTGAATTAAACAAATTTCAGCAAAGCAAGTCGTGTTGTTAACATATTGAAGCTTCTCTTGGGCCTGTGGTTCCAACCATGTAGCCAGTGAATTGCCTACACATGAGAAAATCATTGCTTATCTTTCTCGTCTGATCTTTTTTTCCAGATCGTGATGTTCTGTGGACTTCTTCTGACAGCCAACACAGCCACCGCACTGACATGTAAGGTTCAGTTAACAGATATGCGTGTCTATCTTTTTTTCCCTCTGTCCGTCTGTCTCTCTGCTGTCTATCTGTCTGCTGTCTATCTGTCTGTTGTCTGTCTGTTTGTCTGTCTCTCTACATCTCCCTCTCTCTCTCTCTCTCTCTCTCTCTCTCTCTCTCTCTCTCCCTCTCTCTCTCTCTCTCTCTCTCTGACAGGCAACAGGCTGTATACGCAAACGCCTCAGCATCAAGTATGCAGGATGTACGATATGGCGTACCACAAGGGTCAGTTTTAGGCCCTCTCCTCTTCTCTATATACATAAATGACCTTCCCCTTCACATTGAGAATTTATGTGAACTTTTTGCAGATGACACAACCATACATTCTAGTAACACCAATTTAAGTCGTTTATCAGAAACACTGCAAGAAAGTTTAAAGCAGTTGAGTGAATGGACTGAGCTAAATCACATGTCCCTTAACCCCCAAAAAACAAAAAGCATGATAATAACAACTAGGCAAAAACGCCAGAACATAACCTCAATATTTCACGATCTAACGGTTAATGATAAACTTGTTGAAAAAGTCGACCATCATAAAGTTTTGGGAGTGACCATTGATAACAACCTGTCTTGGTCACACCACATCGAACAACTGTCTAAACAAGTGTCCAAGAAGGTTTATCTATTATCTAGAATCAAGCACTTTCTGAATTTGGAAGCCAGGAAATTATTCTTTAATGCTCATATTCAGTCTGTTATTGACTACGCGTCTACCTTGTGGGACTTGGCAAGTGAAAATTCATTCAAACCACTAATTAGATTACATAAACGAGCGCTTAAAGTAGTCTTATTAAAGAAAACAACCCTATCTGAGTTAGACTACATGAACTTAGGCATTCTTCCTCTGAAGGCAAGGCTAAGTTATAATAAAGGTACCCTTATGCATAAAATTATTCATGGATGTGTACCTCAAACCATATTTTCCAAATTCACGTTAAAAACTTCACGCCAATTGATGAGACTGAACATGCCTCTGCCTAGGATTGACCTATTCAAATCTAGTTTAGTCTATTCAGGTAGCAGTCTCTGGAACACTCTTCCGACAATCCTGCGGCAAACTAGCAGCACAAACGTTTTTAAGACCAGATATACGTCTTATCTCATGAAGTCTAAATAAACATCTGTTGTCGCTAGAATGGTTGTTAAAACCAACAACCGGTGCTTTTTAACAATGTATTATTATTTTTATATACCCTGATTTTTTCGAATGCAGTGTATGTCAATGGGCATGGCATTTACAGCTTTGTTGCGTCAGTGCAATCTACTCTATAATTCTTAACTCATGTCAAATGAACTTATATTTTTCATTTAAGCAATGTATTGTATGTAAATTGATGATTATGTTCTTACTTTCATTTTATTATAATCATGTAGCAGTAGTTTTCTTTACTTGCTTATTCTTTAGCAATTTTAGACTAGTCCCTCTTTAGGGCGAGGGCCAGATGTAAAAAAGCAGATCACTGCTTACTCTATTACCCTCGTAAAATAAAGAATTGTTCTTGTTCTTGTTCTTCTCTCTCTCTCTCTCTCTCTCTCTCTCTCTCTCTCTCTCTCTCTCTCTCTCTCTCTCTCTCTCTCTCTCTCTTAGTCGGCGTATACTTGTAAAGAAAAAGAAACATATCTGCTGAAGGGACATTAAAACCCAACAAGTCGCGTAAGGCGAAATTACTACATTTAGTCAAGCTGTGGAACTCACAGAATGAAATTGAACGTAGTCAGCCGCTAGTGCAAAAGGCAGTGAAAGTGACGAGCCTGTTTGGCGCGGTAGCGGTTGCGCTGTGCTTAATAGCACGCTTTACTGTACCTCTCTTCGTTTTAACTTTCTGAGCGTGTTTTTAATCCAAACATATCATATGTATATGTTTTTGGAATCAGGAACCGACAAGGAATAAGATGAAAGTGTTTTTAAATTGATTTCGAAAATTTAATTTTGATCATAATTTTTAATTTTTTTAATTTTCAGAGCTTGTTTTTAATCCAAATATAACATATTTATATGTTTTTGGAATCAGAAAATGATGAAGAATAAGATGAACGTAACTTTGGATCGTTTTATAAAATTTTTTTTTTTTTTACAATTTTCAGATATTTAATGACCAAAGTCATTAATTAATTTTTAAGCCACCAAGCTAAAATGCAATACCGAAGTCCGGCCTTCGTCGAAGATTGCTTGGCCAAAATGTCAATCAATTTGATTGAAAAATGAGGGTGTGACAGTGCCGCCTCAACTTTTACAAAAAGCCGGATATGACGTCATCAAAGACATTTATCGAAAAAAAGAAAAACAAATCTGGGGATATCATACCCAGAAACTCTCATGTCAAATTTCATAAAGATCGGTCCAGTAGTTTAGTCTGAATCGCTCTACACACACACACACAGACAGACACACGCACACACACACACAAATACACCACGACCCTCGTCTCGATTCTCCCTCTATGTTAAAATAAATTTTAGTCAAAACTTGACTAAATGTAAAAACCAACCAACCAACGTACGCGTTTTCGGTCGATTTTGTGCAAGAAGTCTTTTTCTGGGTTTGATACGAGCAGACCATGTGACGTTTTTTCGCTGCAGCTCAAAAACGGTGGCAGGGATTTTCTCACTGTTTTTAGGGGGTAAAATATCAAGGGTCTGCCAAACCCAGCAAATGCAGTAGGCAGCCCAGAGATCCCTAAGTACCTCTCCCAATTATAGTACTTTTCGGCAATATTTACAGTTTCAAATTGCTAGGATAGCTTCTTTGTGATTTTATAGAGGTGTTCTGGGGAAACTGAAAGGTAGCCTCGTCAGGGGACAACTATTCAAACCCATATCCTCATCACTTTGTTTCTCGATTGAGAATAATCATTTATAGATGACTATTTTTCCTTTCCCTTGTTTGGGTGTATTTGTCCTCTCAGTGATTGAGGCTTATGTAAGGCTTGGTGATTGTATAGTACATCGTGCCTTTAACGGTTTTTGTTCCGTATTGTTGCCGTTTAAACTTGGGTTGAAGTCGGTGGTCCCTTTCAAAAAGGGTACACACTGGTTCTTCTTGATTGCGAGTGTTATCGATTGTTTCGCTGTGGTTAAGCTCGTTCTGCATTTGAACGTCTCCTGTAGTCTTTCCAGAATGGGGTTTACCCTTTCTTTGGCTGGTTTCTGGTTCAGTTGAAGGGTTTGGTTAGGAGCGTCCGCGTTCGCGGGTAGTAGACTGATTTCGAGGATGCTGTCATGTTCTCTCATGCTGTTTGATTCCAGCTGTTTAAATAGGCAGTTTCGTCAGAGTTGAGGTCTGGTTCATTGGTACGTGTAGATCACGGCAAGACAGTGTGTGTCAATCAGCGTTCCGCCAATGGTTGGGTGTGCCTCTTTGTTGCATGCAGTGGGGCTTTTCGGTTGGGTGGGCGGGGTTTGCCGTGGGGGTGATTTTTGGGCGCGAAGTTCTGCCCTCCCTCCCCCTCCTTCGCGTTGTGGCTGTGTGGCCGTGTTGTGTGTTGATTCCTTCGTTTTACCAATACTGTTTGTCAGTGTAGCGTTATTGGGTTGTTTTTACTTTTTCCCGGCCACTGTTGGTATCCCGTATGTTTTTTTCCGTGGCTTTATTTATTCTTTCCGTATTTGTTTGTGTTTGTTGTTGTGTTATGAATAAACACTGGGGTTCCTGGCGTTGTGTTGTTTTCTTTACCTGGTTTAGGCAAGGCGGGTGTTGCTTGTTGTTTGATTTGTTACGAGGTTTTTACAAGAAGTTCTTTCAGGTTCCTGTGTCTGGCATAGGCCACAAGGGGAGGTTTAGGGAACAATCTGGCACATTCCGTGTCTTGTAGAATCAATTTCCAGTGTTTTAGGAGTTTCTTTTTAAGGTGTCTCAGTCTGGGGTTGTATGTTGAGACCATGAGAAGTGGTGGAGTTTTGTTTTTGGTGGGATGGTCGGTTTTTTGTTTCAGAAGTGTGTTTCTTGGTATGTTCAAGACTTCTTGTTTGATCAGGTCTAATTCGCCTGGTATGTATTCTCTTTCAAAGAGTTTTGATAGGAATAGATTAGTTTCCTTGTTTTGTGTGGATATGTTGTTGTTGGTTCGAATGTATCTGATCATTTCACCTTTTACCAGTCCTTTAAAGACGCTGGGTGGGTGGGCAGATTCACGATGGAGATACTGGAATGTTTCAGTACATTTTCTGTGTGTTTTCAAGTCCAGTATTTTGTTGGACAGGAATCTGTTGCCTTTGCAGATGGTGGTGTCGAGGAATGTCGCCTCTGAGTCAGAGATGTTGTATGTGAATTTGAGTAGAGGGTGGTGGGCGTTGGCTATCTCAAACAAATGGTGAAGTTGGTTTTTGTCAGCGTTGAAGAACATGATGCCGTCATCTCTGTAGCGTCCGTGCCAAAGAATCGTGTCATTGTAGGCATATTTGTCGAGGATTTCATTCATGAGTTGAAACATGCGTATGTCGCATATTTCCGGGGATGCCGTCATTCCCATGGCGGCTCCAATGCACTGGTTGTAGTGTTGGTTGTTGAACACAAAGTTGTTGTTTTTCAAGATGAGTTCGAGAAATGCCACGATGTGTGATTTGTGGATAGGTGGTTGTGGTGGAATACACAGGGTGCTGGGTAAAGCTTCGTTGACTGCACTGATGAGTTCATTTGCTGTCATGTTGGTATACATGCTGGTGATGTCGAATGTACAAATGAGTACATTAGGGGGAAGAATGAGTTGTTCGATCTGTTGGATGAAATCCAATGTGTCTCTGATGTAGGTGGACTGTTTTTTTACAGTAGGTAGTAGGAAGAGATCGATGAATTTTCCCACGTATTGGGATGGGGTGTCGCACTGGGAAATGATAGGTCTGCTTGGAATTCTAGTGGCTTGGGCTCTGTTCGTCTGTAGGTTGCAGATTTCTTCTTTGGAGAATTTGTGTACTTTAAGAAGAAAGTACAGTTTCCCCGTTTTGTGTGCCTTCTTGGTTTGGCTCAGAAAGTTGTATGTTGGTTTGTCAATTTGTTGGGTTTTCTGTAAATGGGTTATGATTGTCATCATTTGATTGAGCAATGACAGTTGATCAGGTGGGGGGATGTTTTTGTAGTGTACCCCTGAGAGCTGGAATTGTGCTTCCTCGTTGTAGGTGGATTTGTTCAAAATCACGATTGTGTTGTTTTTGTCGGCCTTGCGTATGACAATGTTTTGGTTGTCGGATAGCTCTTTGAGTGCTTTCCTTTCATTTTCAGAGAGGTTGGATTGTAGTTTCTTCAAAGAAAGATTGTTTAGTTCCATTCTGGTATTGAAGATGTATTTCTCGATGGCTTCGTTTCCTGGTGGGGGGTTCCAATTGGATTTTGTGTAGAATGGAGGTATTGCGGTCTCGGAGGTGTTTTCACGGAAGTAGAATTTGCATCTAATTTTTCGTGCAAGTTTGCAGAAATCTGCCGAGATTCGTTTTCTCATGGTTGGTTTGTTTGTTTTTGGTGTAGGTATGAATTTGAGGCCTTTTTCTAGGCCCAGGTATTGTTCATTTGAAAGTTGTACATTTGACAAGTTGATTACGAATTGTTTGGCTCGTGTCAGGTTGTTGTTGATCTTTTTTTCTTTTTCATTTGAAAGTCTGGTTAGTTTCCTTTTTTGGATTCGGAGTTTTGTTTTGGAGTGCCTTCCCATGTTTGGGGGAAGAGTGTGGTGACAAAGTTTCTTTGCCCACGGATGGTGAGATTGTAGCCCGTGTCCTTTTGATGAAGGAATGAGCGGGGATCAGCGACTTGTTGAGTTCTGGAATGTAGTGCTCGGTTGGAGGTTTATAATTGGTTCGAGTGTGTGGACGAGTGAGTTGGCGGAGGGGTTTAGGAGTGTCTCTCCAACCTCTTGTGCTGAACCTTAATCGGTTTGAAGGGTGGCGTGTCGGTATGTCGGAAATAGTCTGGTGCTGGACGGAGTGGATTAGGCGTATCAACGTTGTGTGGTTAGATGCTGCTGGTGTGGCGGTGATGTAATTGAGGCGGATGTGTTACGTCCGTTCAAGTCTGTGGTGTCTCGGTGTGCCAAAGAGAGCTGGCTGCTTGGCTTTGTTGGGATTTGTTGTGGCGTGTCAGTTTTTATGGCCGGGGGTTGTAGGTCTGCGGTCTGCTAGTTTATGCAGATGTGGTGGGCGGCAGCATGGTGGAACGCTTAGATAAGATTGCCAAATATGTAATTGATCCATGACCACCTTGCACGTATTTTGGTCAATACAAAACAAATACGCACTGCGACAAGAGAGACAACAACTGTAAATATGCGAATTGATTTGCAAACAGTTGTTTACCTCCCCTGCAAACGTTTCGCTTCTTGCACAGTTTTACTGAGACGTTGTATGGGGAATGGCCGGCGGTGCGGTGGCGGTCGTGGCTGATTGAAACTGTGGTCAAGCAATCTTCGACGAAGCCCGGACTATGGGATTGCATTTCAGTGTGGAAGCTTAATAATTAATTGAGGCGTTTGGTCATTAAAAATCTCAACATTGTAATTAAAATAAACATCTTAACAATCAATTCCAAAATGATTTCATCTTATTCTTTATCATTTTGATTTCAAAAACATATATATATATACTGTTAAAAAAAAGCAACGCATAGCTTGTAATATTTGGTTAATTTAGTTATATGGCTACAAGGATATCCACCAAACTGCAGAAAATGTTTATCTGGTCGTCGACCTTTCGTCCATTGCCACAAGTGAGCTCTGCACGTGACGCATGCGTTATCAGTGGCTACAATGTCAAAATTGCTCATTTGGCATGACCACTCGTCATGCTTCAGTGTAATCTCGTGAAACTCGGGGAATATTGAGCTCTCACCATGTCTTCCAAAACCCATAAAAGCGGATTGTTCGCCACAAAGAAATCAGACGACAATTCAGCGACGAAAGATGGCCCGATTGAGCAGAGAAGACCGCCAAATTGCATTGGGTCGTTTACAAGCAGGCCAAAGTCAAAGTGCAATCGCCAGGCACTTCCACGTGTCCCAGAGCACCATCAGTAGACTGTGGGTCAGGTTTCAAGCCACTGGCTCCGTTGCTGACTTGCCACGAGCGGGAAGACCAAGGGCGACAACTGCTGCTCACGACCGCTTCATACGGCTCCGCCACCTCCGGAATCGTTTCCTGTCGGCCTCATCTTCTGTCCAGGCTCTCCCCGGGCCACACCGATTATCGGACCAGACCGTGCGGAACCGCCTGCATGAAGCTGGTTTGAGAGCTCGCAGACCTCACAGAGGAGCTGTCCTCACCCGCCGCCATCGCCAGAACCGAGTGCAGTGGGGCAACCAGCACCTTCGCTGGACCGTCCGAAATCACTGGAGACACGTGTGGTTCAGCGACGAGTCCTACTTCCTGCTCCAGCGACATGATGGTCGGAGGAGGGTCTACCGGAGAGTAAACGAACGTTACGCGCCCAACTGTGTGGATGAGGCACCCGTTCATGGTGGTGGAGGCGTCATGGTGTGGGGGGCGATCAATACCGCTGGAAGGAGCACCCTGGTGCACGTCCAAGGGCGCATAACTGCCCAGCGATACGTGGAGGAAATTCTGCGCCCACACGCCCTTCCTCTTCTGGCTGACCAGGATGCCATATTCCAGCAGGACAACGCTCGCCCGCACACAGCACGACTCACCACCCAGTTCCTCACCGACCACCATGTCCAGGTGCTTCCCTGGCCATCCATGTCGCCAGACATGAACCCGATAGAACACCTCTGGGATGAATTGGACAGACGTGTGCGCAGGCGAGAAGAAACGCCGGCAAATCACCGCGATCTATTGCAGGCACTTCAGGAGGAGTGGGACACCATCCCACAGCAAGATATCCGGCATCTGATCCAGTCCATGCCCAGAAGGTGCCGGGCAGTTGTTGCTGCTCAAGGCAGTCACACCCCCTACTGACTTGACAGCCTCGGCACCCAATCGTATTGATTGACTGATTGATTTGAAGATGCAAATGAACTGTGTGTGCATTCAACGGTGTCCATACCAAATTTCAAACAAATAATCTAAATATTGGATTTTCTGTTAATATTTTCGAAAAATAAAACAAATTTGGCAAGTAGCAACTATGCGTTTCTTTTTTTGAACAGTATACATACATGTATCTTATGTTTAGATTTAAAACAAGCTCAGGGCGGGGATGTAGCTCAGTCGGTAGCGCGCTGGATTTGTATCCAGTTGGCCGCTGTCAGCGTGAGTTCGTCCCCACGTTCGGCGAGAGATTTATTTCTCAGAGTCAACTTTGTGTGCAGACTCTCCTCGGTGTCCGAACACACCCGTGTGTACACGCAAGCAAAAGACCAAGTGCGCACGAAAAAGATCTTGTAATCCATGTCAGAGTTCGGTGGGTTATAGAAACACGAAAATACCCAGCATGCTTCCTCCGAAAGCGGCGTATGGCTGCCTAAATGGCGGGGTAAAAACGGTCATACACGTAAAAGCCGTGGGAGTTTCAGCCCATGAAGGAAAAAAAAAAAAAAAAAAAAGCCAAGCTCAGAAAGTTCAAATGAATAGAGAAAACCGCGCTTTGCTAGGCTACTACGCTTTACTGGCTCGTCACTTTCTGTGCGTGAACGTGTTACTGAGGCCGCGGGGTATGTCATCGACAAGGCAGTTGAGCAATTTCTTTCAATTTCAGTCTGTGGTCCTTGGTTGGACAGATTCATAAAATGTATTGATTTCGCTTCAGGGTCGGACGTAGCGTGGGGAGTTGCTGGCGGAACGGTGGCGGTTGTGGCTGCGCCCTATGCCGCAGCGGCGGCGGGTTTCGGCGCCACAGGTGTTGCTGCGTCTTCTGTGGCGGCGAAAGGGATGAGTGTGGCTGCGACTACAGGCGTGGGCGCGGGCGTCGTGGGCACTCTACAGGCCGTAGGCGCGGCGGGCTTAACCCTGGCCCAGTCAGTCATTGTGGCTGGCATCGCCGGAACTACTACCACCCTTACTAAGAAAGCTTTCTTTGACGGAGAGCAAGGTTAGCGAAAGAGGGAGAGGGGGGGGGGGGGGGAGTGGGCAGAGAGAGAGAGAGAGTTCGGGGGCGGGGGGTGGGGCAGAGAGAGAGAGTAGAGAGAGAGAGAGAGAGAGAGAGAGAGAGAGAGAGAGAGAGAGAGAGAGAGAGAGAGAGAGAGAGAGAAACTTTGTGTGTGTGTGTGTGTGTTCCATAAAACTACACAACAGATATTGTTTTTGACATATATGTTAATGTGTGTGTGTGCGCGCGCGCGTGTGTGTGTGTGTGTGTGTGTGTGTGTGTGTGTGTGTATGTGTGTGTGTGTGTGTTGTTGTTTGTTGGGTTGGTAGGGGAGAATGTTCGGAAAGTGAAAAGGGGAACTAAACGTAAATGCCGTCCGCACTGTGCAGAAAACAGATACTCGGAGAACCATAGACAGTCTATTATTGGCAGAACAAAAGACACGTTGAAGAAGAAATTAAAGAGAATAACTCGAAGAAGAATGTTTTTTTTCTTCTCATCTGATATTGGTTTTGTGGCATCAGTCACTTATTAATCAAGTAAATGTGTCTAGTACACACTCAGTACGTTACTTTTACATAATTTCTTTATTTTTTTTTTCAGAGGACAAATGCGGATAAGAACGTCAACCAAGAATCTCCACTGTGGACTTCCCTGTTCAATAGATGTTGACATTATATCTTTCATCTTTATATTTGTTTTAAAGACGTATCTTTTCTTTCGTATTCTGGTACTTACCGCTTTATCTTTTTTTCGTCCTTATAAGAAATAAAAAGACTGCAAAACGCAAGGCTTGCTCTCTGTCTGTCTGTCTGTATATCTATATATATATATATATATATACTAGATGATTACCCGCTTCGCCGGGTACCGGCTTCGCCGGGAAGAAGTAGAGCCGAATACCAGGCTGCGCCTGGGACCCGGCTTTGCCACACGGAGGAAGGGAGATAATCGCGGCTGAAAACACTGGAGAAGATAAGGAAGAGTTACTGGTAGTGGATCCCGACAAAAAAACCCACAAAATCGGTACAGCGCTGCGCGCTGAGAGCACGTGGTAAAATATCTCATCGACCAGGTTGTGTCCCGGGTGTACCTGAATATGCCCACCAAATTTGAAACAGATCCATCGAGAACTTTGGCCGTGCATCGCGAACAGACAGACACTAGTCGTATATATATATATATAGCTATTCTGATGGACACGTGGGGGAATTCGGGGGCTGTGATTGGATGGTCTCACACATCCCTTTTCCGATCATCAAAGCATAACGATACAAAAGTTGGCCATTTTTGCCGATATCCAAACGATATCGGCAATAACAAAGACGCGTGGTTCCGGTTTCTTCCACGTGTATAAAGTACACGCATACCTCGCCAGGTTTGTTTCTGTCACTCTGTGACTAGTCGACAGACGATGCCATTTGCTTTGTGTGTGTTTTTGTTGTTGCTTACTGTACATGACATACATTACGTGTAAAATCCAGTTCTTTAACAGGCAACAAACCTTGCAAATTTCCAGAAGCTGCAATCTGAAGCGACCTATCTCGGATTCTAGCAGACGATCTCTCCAATGTTTAACACAAAATCAGCAAACTCTCCTGTCACATAGAACGTCCATTGTATAGTGCAGGGCCGGACTAGGCGAAGAGGAGGGGGGGGGTTGCCAGTGGTGGCCCAGGGGGATGTCCCCCCTGGCGGCAGGGGCGGATCAGTTCATTTTATGACTGGTTTTTTTCAAAAGTATATTGTGAAGATATGGGTGTGAAGGCGCGAAGCGCTGAGCCGACGGCGCGAAGCGCCTAGCTTGCTAGGGGGGTCCGGGGGCATGCCCCCCCGGAAAATTTTGAAAAAAAGGATGCAAAATGGTGCAATCTGGTGCATTCTGAGGATGATCATTACCAGTTTCAGGCATCAGATTTTGTCACTGATTAATACCCCAAAAATTGAAACTCAATGTAAAATAAAGAAATGCATACCTCATTCAATATTTTTATTTTTTGGCTGGGGGGGGTCCGGAAACCCTAGAACCCACCCACCACCCCCTCGTTGTGGGGGTCAGGGGGCGAAGCCCCCTGAAGCTGACGGGTAGGTCATATTCTGAGATAGGAAAAAGGTCGCTCCTTGCATGAAACGGCATAAAATAAGCAATAATAAAAAAAAATTAAATAAGTAAGGTACATGTTTAGGCTAGGGGGGGGGGGGGGGGGGGGGGGGGGGGGGGGGGTTGCGCAACCCCCATAACCCCCTCCCGGTAGTCCGGCCCTGTAGTGCAATGTTGAAATGAAGTTACCGGTCTGAAACATTTCGTCGTTTCTTCTGAGACAATCATTGTTCTCTTATCATCTACAGATTTACCGCTGTCTTCACCACGCGAATTCCCAACAGAAGTCAGACTTTCGAACAATCTACGTAGGCAAGCATGATACGTCATGACGTCATATGATTCCTAACATATTGACGTAATGCTAAGCATCCGGTTATCTCGAGTTTTCTCCGTAATACATGTCCGTGGGTTTTTCAATGTTCGGTTATTTCCGTGGCTTCATGCGGAAAGGGAACCGTCGTCTGCAATCAACGACATGGACCATTCTGGTACTTGTCGCTGACAAAAACATGATTCTAACACAGAATTTAATGTCAGAATAGCTATATAAACGCTATTGTGTTTTCAGCGTAGCAATAGGGTCCGATATTTAGACTCGAACAAGTATAATGCGACTCGTCTTCGACTCGTCGGCATTATACTTGTCTCGTCTAAATATCGGGCCCTATTGCTACGCTGAAAACACAATAGCTGTTAATAGATATATACGACTAGTGTCTGTCTGTCTGTCTGTCTGTGCGCGATGCGCGGCCAAGGTTCTCGATGGATCTGTTTCAAATTTGGTGATCATATTCATGTACACCCTGGACACAACCTGGTCGATGAGATATTTCAACACGTGCTCTCAGCGCGCAGCGCTGTGCGCGCTGAACCGATTTTGGTTTTTTTGGTCTGGATCCACTACCAGTAACTCTTTCTTATCTTCTTCCGTGTTTTCAGCCGCGATTATCTCCCTTCCTCCGTGTGGCGTCAATCCATATTCCCGTTACTAAGTTACTATTTTTAGAAGGTCACTGCACGTTACTATTTTTAGAAGGTCTCCAGTGTTTTGCGCGTTCATCTCCTTTCCTTCGTCCGCTCCGTAGCCATTTTGTTATGATCACGTGACAAAGTTGATTATCACGTGACACTTTTGCCATATTTAGAGTTGTTTCCATAGTAAATACATCCGCGAAAGATAGCTCGCTTGAAACTGTCTTACATAACAATTCCTTTGTAATAAAAAAATGACAGAACACCATGAAAAATCATTATTGACGATCGCGAATCTAAGTTATATCAATAACACATTACGAAAACCTCTAAATATGTGCACAAATTCGATTTCTTCTCCAGAGGATAAATAAGACCCGAAGGGAAGGAACTCATTTTACCTGAGTTCAGGATGACTCCTGGGTAAGCAAGGACTTTCCCTTTCCATTATGTTGCAACATGGGTGATACCGAAGTCCCATATAAGCACGAGGGTTCTCCAGGCAGACCAATTAAAGGTGGTCGTCTACATTTTTGTTTGTTTTTCAATAATCTTATGGTTAGATTTCGCTAAAAAGTTATGTCAGATGATGAATGAACCATGGGGAAAAAAGTTATAGAAAAAAATATATGTAAACAAAGATTTTATTTTTGGGTAGCGTGACTCACGCTTCCAATATTTTGTTTTCTGTTTGCTGAGAACATGTGCTTTGCCTAAAAATACTGACCAATCAAATTCATGTCACTATGCTTATAGCCACGCCCAAACAAGTGTAGCAACAGTTTGACACTGGAGCGCTGTCCACGCTTTTTTTTAAACGCACGAAATGCACGGGATTTGAGAGGAGTTTTGCGCTTGGCATTTTCCAAATAAGAATATCCTACTATGAGTACTACGCTGGAATACTACAATGAATTTTCAAACGGCTACACTGGCTTCGTCTTTCCTGATCGAAATGGGGTGTATTGTTGATAATTGTAGATAATAGACTCTGCATTTTAATGGTCAAATGGCGATTTCAGTATAGAAATGTAGACAAGGACCTTTAAAGGTAACGTTTAAATCAGTCCCATACTAACCGTTTGCATAATCCTGATATAGGGTTAGGTTTGGCAGTGTTTTAGTCATTCCAATACTAACCCTTTGCATAACCCTAACTCTAGCATCATTAGTGCTTCAAATGTTCTCGCAAGCAAGGCATGTTCCTTTGCATTGGGTTTCAAGTAGGGTGTTACCGAAGTCATAATGAGGCATCCTGCAGTTACCCCAAACAGCACTTCAGACACTGTCCGAGTCATTCCCCTAAAACATAACCCTTACTGTAAGATTACGGTACGAGTCTAACAATCAAACGAGAAAGGCTACTCCCTTTGCATTATATTGCAAGGAGGGTTCTTAAGTTAGTGGTATCAGCGGCACAGAAACGCAAGTCTATTTGTGTATGTCTGTCTGTCTCGCTACCTACCTGCCGCACCCCTCCTCCTCCCCCACCCTTCTCCCTCTCCTCCTTTCTCTCTCTCTCTCTCTCTCTCTCTCTCTCTCTCTCTCTCTCTCTCTCTCTCTCTCTCTCTCTCTCTCTCTCTCTCTCTCTCTCTCTCTCTCTCTCTCTCTCTCTCTCTCTCTCTCTTTCTTGTTTTCTATCAAAGTTCGAGCTGATTTTGAAGGGATGCGATGATTCTTTAGTCCCGGATTTATTTCACATCCCGCACCCAACACATTTTGATACAAAGGAGACAGTTCTCGTCAGTATGGTATACACAGAGAATAAAAACACCCAAATCATTAGCTAGCTTACATATCACAATGGCCGGAAAAGAAAACGACGAGGACGAAAACCTTAAACCTTTTCTGCACACGTTATTATTGCACAGTTCGATATATCATAAACGTAATAATCCCATGACACGATGAGATAAAGGCCAATAAAAAATATACGATTGTCAAATCTTCACAAAAGTAAAACTAAACAAGTCGCGTAAGGCGAAAATACAATATTTAGTCAACTAGCTGTCGAACTCACAGAATGAAACTGAACGCAATGCAACGCAGCAAGACCGTATACTCGTGGTCCACCGCTCACGGCATAGGCAGTGAAATTGACAAGAGGAGCGCGCGAGCGGGGTAGTGGTTACGCTATGCTGCATAGCACGCTTTTCTGTAGCCTACCTCTCTTCGTTTTAACTTTCTGAGCGTGTTTTTAATCCAAACATATCATATCTATATATTTTTGGAATCAGGAACCGACAAGGAATAAGATGAAAGTGTTTTTAAATTGATTTCGAAAAAAAATTTTGATAATAATTTTTATATATTTAATTTTCAGAGCTTGTTTTTAATCCGAATATAACATATTTATATGTTTTTGGAATCAGCAAATGATGGAAAATAAGATAAACGTAAATTTGGATCGTTTTATAAATTTTTATTTTTTTTTACAATTTTCAGATTTTTAATGACCAAAGTCATTAATTAATTTTTAAGCCACCAAGCTGAAATGCAATACCGAAACCCGGGCTTCGTCGAAGAGTACTTGACCAAAATTTCAACCAATTTGGTTGAAAAATGAGGGCGTGACAGTGCCGCCTCAACTTTCACGAAAAGCCGGATATGACGTCATCAAAGAAATTTATCCAAAAAATGAAAAAAAACGTTCGGGGATTTCATACCCAGGAACTCTCATGTCAAATTTCATAAAGATCGGTCCAGTAGTTTAGTCTGAATCGCTCTACACACACACACACACACACACACACACGCACACACACACACACACACACGCACGCACATACACCACGACCCTCGTTTCGATTCCCCCTCGATGTTAAAATATTTAGTCAAAACTTGACTAAATATAAAAACAACGGAAGTTCAAAGGATATTGTCAGTTGGGGTGGTGCAACTTATTAGCTATGAAAATAATACATTATTGTATTTACACTGGCAACTCACAAACGGGCAAAACAAATGCGTTTTTTTTTTAATTTTACTTTTTTGTATAGCTGTACGAAATATCAGCACACACAAAAACAAAACAATATAACAGAAAAAAGTAAAAAGCTACAGCTATAGTTTGAATTATGCCCCCACCCCCCCCCCCCCCCTCATCCACCCCCAACAAAACATAGGTTAAAAGTAGAAAGGAAGACGACAAAGCACATGGGAAAAAAACAACCCTGGAGTGTTGCAAATCGCCAATATCAAATAGTCAAGGCAAACACAGCAAAGGAAATTAAGACTGACAAAATGTGTTTGCTACATAATATACAACTGTAAACTCTGCAGCACTTTACAACATTGTCCAATTGTTTATGTTGTATGTCCTTCTTCCGCAACAAGCTTTGTTTCTATATATTCTTTATTTTGTTTCGATTTCAAGAGATAAATCACTTATCAGGTTCACATAAAACTGTGAAAATAAAGTAACAAAGCAGAAAGCCAGAACTATCGCCGGAAATCAATGGGGAAAAACTCGAAAACACAATGGTTAACAAGTCGCGTAAGGCGAAAATACAATATTTAGTCAAGTAGCTGTCGAACTCACAGAATGAAACTGAACGCAATGCCATTTTTCAACAAGACCGTATACTCGTAGCATCGTCAGTCCACCGCTCATGGCAAAGGCAGTGAAATTGACAAGAAGAGCGGGGTAGTAGTTGCGCTAAGAAGGATAGCACGCTTTTCTGTACCTCTCTTTGTTTTAACTTTCTGAGCGTGTTTTTAATCCAAACATATCATATCTATATGTTTTTGGAATCAGCAACCGACAAGGAATAAGATGAAAGTGTTTTTAAATTGATTTCGACAATTTAATTTTGATAATAATATTTATATATTTAATTTTCAGAGCTTGTTTTTAATCCGAATATAACATATTTATATGTTTTTGGAATCAGCAAATGATGGAAAATAAGATAAACGTAAATTTGGATCGTTTTATAAATTTTTATGTTTTTTTACAATTTTCAGATTTTTAATGACCAAAGTCATTAATTAATTTTTAAGCCACCAAGCTGAAATGCAATACCGAAGTCCGGGCTTCGTCGAAGATTACTTGACCAAAATTTCAACCAATTTGGTTGAAAAATGAGGGCGTGACAGTGCCGCCTCAACTTTCACGAAAAGCCGGATATGACGTCATCAAAGACATTTATCAAAAAAATGAAAAAAACGTTCGGGGATTTCATACCCAGGAACTCTCATGTCAAATTTCATAAAGATCGGTCCAGTAGTTTAGTCTGAATCGCTCTACACACACACACACACACACACACAGACACACACACACACACACGCACATACACCACGACCCTCGTTTCGATTCCCCCTCGATGTTAAAATATTTAGTCAAAACTTGACTAAATATAAAAAGAAAGAGCGCCACATCATTAGAGCTGTCCTGTGTCTGTGTTATCCTTCTCATCCCCCAGCTGTTCTTCTTTTTCTTGTACTTGTTCTTGATTTTGTTCTTGTTGGTCTTGTTCTTCTTCGTGTTCTACTTGTTCTTGTTCTTCTTGCTGTCGTTCTTTTTCTACTTTTCTTGTTGTTGATGTTGTTGTTTATGTTTTTGTTGTTGCTGCTGCTCGTGTTGTTGTTGTTGTTGTTGTTGTTGTTGTTGTTGTTGTTGTTGTTGTTCTTCTTCTTCTTCTTCTTCTTCTTCTTCTTCTTTTGTTTTGGGGGTTGTTTGTTGTTGTTGTTGTTGTTGTTGTTGTTGTTGTTGTTGTTGTTGTTGTTCTTCTTCTTCTTCTTCTTCTTCTTCTTCAACGTTATAACACAACACTTCAAAGCACTCGACTACTCCACAGCCAGGGCTCCAACGGCATTTGGATACGATGTGTCAGTTCCAGTATGACCACTCTCAGCTGCTGTTTTTCACACGTTCCCCGTAGATCTCGGAATATCATACGTATCAGATACCGACGTGCGCGCAGCTCTTGGGATGTCATACAGACCCGAAGCGTTTTGTGAAGATGTCGCTCGTTCTGCGTTGCCTGGGTCTCCGCCGTGTCTCGTCTCCATGGTGGATTGTGCTCGGGAAGAGCGGCGTGGGGTGGTCACCATGGTGGTGTTTGGCCCAGTGGTGGGATTCTGTTGGTCGGCTGCTCTGTCCTCTGCTGATGGCATTGGGGTCAAGTAGTCGTTGGATTCATCAGCTTCTGCAAACAAGTACCATTGGCTTCAGTTAGACATTCAAAAACAGGTTTACGTGACTGCTAACGTTCCAAAATTCAGAGTCCAAAAACAAGAATAGTGGCTTCTTGGTACATTTGATGTAAATGTATCGTTACCATTCTTATTTGTTTCTTTTTTTTTTCCCTTACACCTGTTCCTTGTTCCGGTGTTCTCTCACGCCGCCCCGTCCCTGCATTCGCTGCTCCATCCACATCTGAATTTCGTTCCGCTGCCAGACCTGTCGATTTTACAGACGCTCCAGGGAGGGATGTCGGGTCGCTGCGGTAGGCTACCCTCGGAAGTTGACACTGCACTTCTGCTGAGTCACTTCGACGGTGTTCAGTAGTGGGTCTGTCCCGAGCTAACGGACGCAGCCCACTACCTACTATGCCCCCTACTAACGACATTGACTGCTAAGTCGCGGAGCCAGACTAAGTGAGCGTCCTCTCCAGAGAGCAGACCGCCACCACGTCCCTCCGTCGACACGTTGAAGACTGACAGCAGAACTACTATTCAGGGAAAGATGGAACAGGAACACTGAGACCAAGGTCACCATGAGAGCTCCGGGCATGAAGGGCCACAAGAGCAAGGACATTTTTATAATTTTGGATGATTAATGAGATGAGGATGATTATAATGATGATGCTATGGATTTCCAATTTGGTTTGAGACTACGTGACAGGGCAGCACTCTACGCTTACTGTCATAATATATCCTGGTGTCAACCAAGCCCGAGAACTGCCGCACCTGCGGTGTGGGTCAGGTAAACAGAACCTGAGCACCCTCAACTCGTTAAGTGAATGACACTCGGCTGTGTGATTCCAGCCTTCCCATAGGAACCATAGCACTTCCACTCTGGGTAAGAGCCGACCGTAGCCCGAAAAACCCACATGACCCTGATGGGATTCGAACCCACGACCTCCCGGCCCACAGCCCGATGCGCTAACCACTGCGCTACGGGGGCCGGTCTTATTTGTTTCTTTGTTTTCAATTTTTATTCTGGCTTCAGTTAGGATTTGGAAGGGCGTCAATCCACTATGCATATCGAAAAGTGTCAAAACGAAGCCTGTCAATTTTATTGGAACTGAATCTGTCGAGGATCTGAAAACCCTCATATGTTTTCAATTTTCATTTCTGTACTGTACTATTGCTTAGGGATTTGAGGTGCTTTCTCACCTTGGAAAGCTAGCAGCAGCAAGAGTTGCGCTACCTGGGTGTGTTCGTGTTTAGGTGTATTCAGCCACCTGTACTTCTGGTAGAAACATCCATGTCTTTTACATGCCACAGCGGCAACATAGAAGTGCGACATGGATATCGCCTCAGAGTCAGATACAGTATCCGATCCAGCCAGGATTTGAACATATGTGACCCGAAGAACCCAAGTCCAGTCCTCTACCAGCTGAGGTCTAAGGTCCAAAACTAATTTGAATATTGACCTTTTGACAAATATTAAAGAAAAATGACTAAACTCAAGTCTGCAGACGTTACACACAAAAACCCACCTTCTCTGACATTTTAGGGACAAAGCTTGCATGGCTTTTGGCAAAAAACAAACAAAATTAAATAAACAAACAAACAAACAAAAAACGAAACAAAAAGATACGCGTCTGTGTATAAACTTCAAACAAAAGTTAAAATACATAAATAACCGACATACCAAATCCAATTTATTTGGCTTTGGCATCGGAAACAAACTTTTGCGGAACCTAATCTAACTACAATCACTATCATTCCAAAGCCTCATTCTGCCCAAATATATACCATTGGTTTCGTTGTCAGGAATTTCGTCATAGACGTGACTGTGGACACTGTTCTTGGAGCCGCTCATGTCGACCAGACCTGGGGGAAGAGGCAGCGGCGTACCGGGGCCCGAGGCACGTCTCACTTTGGGAGGGGCAGGGGACGCTGTTGATATGAAGAGCAGCATGCATTTAAAGATAAGAAGATAAGATAAGAACATGTGTCTTTTGGCACCACATCGTATAACTCACTACACAAAGACAACAATCAAAAGCATAATCGTACATAAATACACTTCCAAGATCAACTGTTACACAAGTATTTAGATAATGAGCAATATTCATATTATATATATATATATCATAGTAGCTGACTCTCTTAAACACAGCGCACCCAAACAGTTAAGGCGCACTCTTTCTCGTGAAAACAGTTCAGCCCACCATCTCAGGATTGCCTGGGTTTCCATACGGGTTAAAACCACAGCTCCACTTGGTCACATTGCAAACAGTACAGCCTGGGTGCTGTTTGAGCATAGTGGGAATTGTTTGATGAACTAAGTTCGTAAAAGCCACTGGTGTTATAATCCAGCAAACCATTTCAGCTAGAAACAACAAGCTGTTGTGATGTTGATGTTTAGTATGTGTTCAAGAGCAGGGATGGTTATATCCATTGGGAAAGCATCGCCAGATCACAGACGGGGCACCAAACTGTTTTCACGAAAAGGAGTCTGCCTTTAACATGTGTGTGTGTGTGTGTCTGTGTGTGTGTGTGTGTGTGTGTGTATGCGTGTGTGTGTGTGAGTGTGTGTGTGTGTGTTTGTGTGTGTGTGTGTGTGTGTGTGAGTGTGTGTGTGTGTGTGTGTGTGTGTGTGAGTGTGTGTGTATGTGTGTGTTCACGGGAAGGCGATGAGCATACAAACCGCCAATAACATAGTATATCCGTTTGAGAAAGAAGAAACATTTAAATGTACCCAGTTTGTTTGTTGTTTTTCGCGACTGATTCACCACGCACCCCCCCCCCACCCCCACACCTTTGACCACCACCCCTTTAACCTACCCCGACGGCCACATACACGAACGAATCTGTCACTTTCTTCCTAAAGTTGTTCAGGAGTTTCACAAAACATCGACACTTTACGAAAGCCCAGCATACCTCTCTTCTTCAACACGTAGCAGACGGCAACGATGATGCCGATCAGGAGAAGAAGGAAGCCAACAATGATACCGACGACCATTCCCATCTGTGGTCTCTGTGTGTCCGGTTCAGTCGTGGAGTCATCTGTTTCAGAAGCAAAAGTCAAGTCAAACAAAAACGATCAATAAGCAAAGGACAATTAAGATCAAGGCATTTTAAAATCAATATTCGAGGGTATACATGTTAGTTAAGACACCAAGAAGACTTAAACAAAGAAGGGGAAAAACAAAGGAATGAAACAAAAGAAGGGGAAATGAGGAAAGGAAAAAAAACAAAGGAAGGTAAACGAAGAAAGGAAAAACAAAGAAAAGAAGGGATAACTCGTAACTATGTTTACTAAACGCGGTGACCATGTGAATAATTAAATGATTTGGGCGGGGATGTAGCTCAGTCGGTAGCGCGCTGGATTTGTATCCAGTTGGCCGCTGTCAGCGTGAGTTCGTCCCCACGTTCGGCGAGAGATTTATTTGTCAGAGTCAACTTTATGTGCAGACTCTCCTCGGTGTCCGAACACCCCCGTGTGTACACGCAAGCACAAGACCAAGTGCGCACGAAAAAGATCCTGTAATCCATGTCAGAGTTCGGTGGGTTATAGAAACACAAAAATACCCAGCATGCTTCCTCCGAAAACGGCGTATGGCTGCCTAAATGGCGGGGTAAAAAACGGTCATACACGTAAAATTCCACTCGTGCAAAAAACACGAGTGTACGTGGGAGTTTCAGCCCACGAACGCAGCAGAAGAAGATTAAATGATTTGTGCTTATTCGAGAAGGAAGAGAAATTGTCAAAAGGAACCCCATCTTAATTCATTCTGTTATATTCCAAAACAAAGGTGCACAGACAAAAACAGAATTTTTCATTGGCTTAAAGACAAACATTGTAACTTGCCCATCTGGTGCCAGAGCGAATGCATTCAGAGTGCAGTCTCCAATTAGCAATTTTCTAACATCGCCATAAATTCGGGATTCGTGTTACCTGTAGATTGGAAGACGGCGTACGATGGTGTTGTTTGGATATCTAAAAGAAAAAAGAAGTAAGCTAAATGAATTCGCATGACAATAGCTTATTTACTGTTTCTCTAATAGACAATAGAGAGATACAATTCACCTAACACAACCAAAGAAAATAAAAACAAACCAAGCTAAGCTAATTGAAATGAAATGAAATGGAACGGAATCAAACAAAACCAAACAAAACGAAACTAAACGAAACCTAATTAAATTAAACTAAATTAAACTACATTGGGGTGTGCACGTTAAAGATCCCACGATAGATAAAAGGGTCTTTCCTGGCAAAATTGTATAGGCATAGATGAAAAATGTCCACCAAAATACCCGTGTGACTTGGAATAATAGGCCGTGAAAAGTAGGATATGCGCCGAAATGGCTGCGATCTGCTGGCCGATGTGAATGCGTGATGTATTGTGTAAAAAAATCCATCTCACACGGCATAAATAAATCCCTGCGCCTTGAATATGTGCGCGATATAAATTGCATCAATAAAAATAAAATAAATAAATCCCTGCGCTCAGAACTGTACCCACGGAATACGCGCGATATAAGCTTCATATTGATTGATTGATTGATTGAACTAACTAAAGCGAAAAACTAAACTTAATTAAAGTAAACTAAACTGAACTAAACAACAAACAACAACCACGAAACAAAACTAAACACAGGTGTTTTTGTTTTTTTAAAACCCACCTACAATACATAACAAAAATGTGCAGAAAATAAAGGAGCATACGCAATACAAGTATAGCAAGTCCTCGGCATTTACAACACTTACCGGTTTCCACAACGTCTACCATGAAGGCAATGTGACCGACGCCCAAGTCATTTGTCAGACAGAGTCTGTATGTCCCATGCGACTCTGACGTCACACCAATGAAACTCAGGTGTAACGTCATATCCGGCGGCTCCCCTGTCAGGCTGATGGCTCGGTCCGAACTGTTTGGTTTAAACAATGTTGCATTTATGTCTCACATGTTCGTGAAATGTACAGTATTATAAAGTGAAAAAAAACCCCACAAAAACATGAACTGGTTGAGTAAAGACAGATGAATGAACTTTACAAAATGCGATTCTGAATATGGTAGTCGGCACAGCATCCCTTTATGCAAACCAATTCAACACTGTGACTATCAAGCGAGAGATTAACTAACAGTCCAAAGCAAAACGGCAGTTTAATGCCAGGTAAAATGAGTCTGTCTTAATTACATGTCATTTGAAGCAAACAAAGAGTTGACAAGTAATAGTACTAGTCTACTGCATGTGTAAGACAAAATAAACTCAATACAAAATCAGCAGAAATAGTATTTTAAACAACAAACTCAAAGATAAATGACAGAAAAGGAAAAAGGAAATAATAGCAAGAATATAAAATTTAAAAAAAATAACAATACAAGCACACACACAAACAATTCCAGGTAAATGAAAGTATGACTGAACCCTGAAGACCGTTAAGACGAATGCTTTTCTTCTATGGAAGTATGACTTTTTCCGAGGCAAACCTGTGACATGACTTGAAGGTCAGTGTTCCATGAGGTGTGTCCTTCTCTAGCTTGCATTGCTCAGAGACAGAAATGTGTGCGTGACTGCGAACGGGGAAACTAAGATCAAGTCGTTCACCAGGGGCAACGCTGAAAGTCTTCTTGGTCACCTGGTTGAAGCTGGGAGGACCTTAGTTTGATAGAAACACAACCCAATTCAACAAATTTATTAGCATTATTTTATGGTTTGTTATTCAAATGTTCAACTTGTTCATTGATTATTAATCATTACATTGTAATATGATTGGTTATATTAATTTTTCCAACAGATTGAAATGCAAGTTACTGTTAAACGTTATGTTAAGTTCTGTTATGTCAGGAAAAAACGAAGTAAATAAAAAATAAAAAGGTAGAAAAAACATAGAGAAAGAAAGAAAGAAAGAAAGAAAGAAACAAACAAACAAACAACTAACAACGAAATAAACAAGGGAAGACAGAAAGAACTAACGAAATAAAGAGAGAAAGAAAGAAAGACAAAACAGACAGACAGAAAGAGAGAAAGAATAAACAAAAATGACAGCCAGACATTAACCAGAAACAAACAACAAAACACACCGCACAAAAATTACACACAAAACACTCAGTGAGCAAACCACCCACTACTTAAACTCTATGAGTCAAATAACTTCACTCTCACATACATTTCACCAACAGGGTTGTACTCATGTTGCTGCCACCATCCTCAGTCTCACACACAATCTGCCCAGCATCTTCACACTGGACACTGTCCATCGTGTGACGGACCTCGTTGTCTGGCTTTGCCTTGTGAGTGACCGCAAGCTGCTGTCCATGATGATCCTTTAGCCGCGGAAGTGAAGGTATAAGTGGATAACCCCTGTCCCACGTGCAGACGATGGTGATGGGAGAATTTTGAGGGATGGGGGACTCGATGGCTTTTTCTTCGTAAAGCAAGGCAATGCTTTCGATGTGTGGAGGATCTGAAAGATTATCAAGGGATGTTTTGAATTATTTCAATATGACTGTCTCTGTCTTTCTTTGTCGCTCTCTGTTTCCGCATGTTGCTCTCAGTTTCTCTCTTTCTGTCTCTGTCTATGGCTGTCTGTCTGTCTGACTTTTTCTCTGTATCTGTGTGCCCGCCTCTCTCTCTCTCTTTCAATCTCTTTGTTTGTCTGTCTGTCTGTCGGTCTGTCTGTCTGTCTGTCTGTCTCCCTCTCTCTCTCCAAATTGCAATGTTTGTTTAAGTCTTAAGTAGAATGTTAGAGAAAACTGAAGATATCATGTGTTGTACAATACGTATCCAAAAGCAGCAAATAAGTCTAGCACAAAGTAAGACAAAATCCTGAGTGAGAGAGAGAGAGAGAGAGAGAGAGAGAGAGAGAGAGAGAGAGAGAGAGAGAGAGAGAGAGAGAGAGAGAGAGAGAGAGAGAGAGAGAGAGAGAGAGAGCAGAAGAAAACAAAAGAAAGCAAGACAGAAACTCATCAGCATCTCGAAACATTCTCAACAATTACAAACAAAAACTCTATCCACTCTACCAAAGCCTCTCACTCTAACGTACATTGCTCGTGTGCTACTCCAACCGACTTTTCGAAGCTCTGACCATCCGCCAGCTTTACCACAAGTTCCATCTCCATCTCGGACCCGTCCATTCGTTTGGTGACAGTGTAATCTCCCGTTCCTTCGCCGCACGTACACCCGTTTGAGGGAATGCATGTGCCATGATCGTGGAAAAACACACAGGCAGTGGTGTGTGGTGGCTTGTCTTCCTTCACTAAAATCTTCACGGTTGAAACATCAATGCCGCACGTGTTCGAGACGGTGAATGCCAAGGTCACTTCGGATTGGTCTTCGGTGATGACAGGGTTGTTGGTGATTTTGATGTTTATGCCTAGGTGGACAGAAAAGTTCAATTGATTATGTTGAAGAACGCGAGGTTTTTGATATTTTAAACGTGTAGCTGGAAGTAATTTGTGACCCTCCACCACGAAATGAGTCGCATGTCACCTCGCGCGGTTCTGCGCTAGGCTTAATATAAGTCCGGGGAGTGT
Organism: Littorina saxatilis; assembly: GCF_037325665.1. Taxonomy (NCBI): domain Eukaryota; kingdom Metazoa; phylum Mollusca; class Gastropoda; order Littorinimorpha; family Littorinidae; genus Littorina; species Littorina saxatilis. Next base: position 38,423,854 of record NC_090252.1, read on the forward strand.
CTGGTAACAGTGTGAGGGTCACCTTAGTCACAGGCTTATAACTTAAACAGTGTTCGCTCTTTTCTAAAACGGTTTTCACCACTGGATAGAGCATAACAAACTCTTTAAGAAAATGTAAAAACATACAAATCATGCAAAGGTGACATGCGACTCATCCCGTGGTGGAGGGTCACATTTATCCAGATTAAGATCTGAAGAAGAAAGGGACGCACGTGCTCTTAACGCATACAACCATGGGCGCAACCTGAGTAATACGGAGCCAATCTCCTGGCACCTGTGAGAATAACACGCA
>NC_090252.1:38429145-38434145 GCF_037325665.1 Littorina saxatilis
CTAACTAAATAAAAAAACTCTCTATTTTACAAACAATCGAACACTTGTGCGACACAAATCTTGTTATTTTACAGTTCTGCCGTGCGTTTGTTTTGATAAGGAAGTGTTTTATCAACAGGAGCAGGAGAAAACGCAGCAGCGCGTGTTATTTCTGATGGATCTGATTCTCGAACAGGTACTTTTTGTTAATAAAAATCATTATTAATGTAGAGTCTGAACATTATTATCTGCAGATTTTCAGTCACCTTTCGAATTATCGTTACTTTTCCTTGGTTTACACCTTTAATTTTCTTCTACCTGTGAGAACGCATAATACGCTAATGATTGATGAGATGATGCATACGTAGAGGTTACATGCCGAGTCTCAGTGATTATTAAAAATAATGGTCGAAGTTAGCGGATCATGAAAAATGCGAGCTTTAGCGAGCTTTTTCATGACCGCGAACTGAGACCATTATTTTTTATAATCACTGAGACGAGGTGTGTAACCTCTTTATTCCTCCTTTCTTCAGTTATTCAAAGAAAAGAGGAGTTTTTTTGCGAAAGTTTGATCGAATCCTATTCACTCAACCAGTCAACCTGCGCAGGCGATCGATTAATGCGCGGTTGTATAGTTCCGTGCAAATCATTCCATTCTGTTAACACTTCTTGTCAGTTTTCCTATTTTGGACTAAAATCAAGTACACAGATATGCTGTTATTCTGCTGTGGCGGCAAAGGCAGATATTGTGTGTTCTGTATATGTTTTGGTATCGCTTAGGATAATGTTCTTTTGTCAAATGGAACTTTTGCACCCGTGTTCCAACGTTAAAAACTGTATGAAGTTCAGTTTTCTGGGGAAAATAGTGTATGAAACCGCTTTATGTTGTTTAAATTGATGAGATGTGTGCATTTGGTTGCGTGTGATCTGTTTATTAAATGAAATATTGTTGAAAACTGACCGTCGGATTGCAGTCTGTTGTCGAAGAAACTGAGTGAAAAGAAATTTGAAAGGGGAACTACTCTTGTCGCTAGACAAAGTATGAGAGTTACTTGCCTTGGGAATTTGCTTGTGATGAACGTTTGTGCACAGCAGACCTAGATTCAGAAAACAACCAAACTCATGGATTTTATATGGAGATTCATGTGTTCAAGCCTGTAGTTGTTATATTAAATGCAGTATGTTTATATTGTTTGCTCCAGAGATGTATACTTCGTACATTAGAGCGTTCGGAACTTTTCAGTCGCAAAAGTAGTACCGACGCAGAACAGTTTCTCAACCTATTGCGCTATCGAGGATTCAGGCTGTTGCTGGGTCGTTATTTGTTTGGTTGCTGGGTGTTTATCGAAAATAACTAGCTCTACAAGTTTACAGAGGTAAAGAAGCAGAGGGGGGAATACGACTGAATATCGGATACACATGCACACATACCGCAACACGGTGGCCTAGTGGTAAGGCGTCCGCCCCGTGAGCGGGAGGTCGTGGGTTCGAACCCCGGCCGGGTCATACCTAAGACTTTAGAATTGGCAATCTAGTGGCTGCTGCGCCTGGCGTCTGGCAATATGGGGTTAGTGCTAAAACTGGTTTGTCCGGTGTCACAATAATGTGTCTGGGTGAGACATGAAGCCTGTGCGGCGACTTCTGTCTTGTGTGTGGCACACGTTAAATGTCAAAGCATCACCGCCCTGATATGGCCCTTCGTGGTGGACTGGGCGTTAAGCAAACAAACAAACAAACATGCACACATACAAATCGCTCTAAAAGCAGTTGGAACAATGTTACCCATATCTTTGTTTTACATCCCTGTAAGCTGAATGGTTTTGAATGAAATGACTGTCCGAGCTATACATGTTTTGTTCTTAAAGTATGACTGTAATAAATCCAAAAACAAAGAGACTTCCAACGTTCCAAAATTCGGAATAAAAAAACAAGAAAGGTAGCTATAGGTTGTTGGAACGTTTGTTATTGACAAAACAATACATTCACAGATATTTCGACCCAACGGTCTTTTAAGTGAACAGACAAACACATATTCACACAAAACTTATCTTGATACATTCATTCGCTCGGCTTCCTGACGAGTGGGCGAAAACTGATTCTATCAAGATAAGTTTTGTGTGAATATTTGTTTGTCTGTTCACTTAAAAGACCGTTGGGTCGAAATATCTGTGAATGTATTGTTTTGTCAATAACAAACGTTCCAACAACCTACCTTTCATGGTTTTTTAAAATTATGACTGTAATAGCCAAGTGCTGCCGATCTCTAGCTGTTGATTGTTATGGTACAGTTATGACCCCGTGTCAGCATTTGTCTCCCCTTGATGTTGAAATTTTTCCAATCCTATCTGAAGTTTTACAAATTGCTGCGTTTGGGACTTGACCATTCATTAATTTGTTTTGTTTAGTTTGATAAATAATGTTCCGTATGTGTCCGAATCAGGACTGGTGCTTGCTGCCATCTTTGGTGCATTGCTGATCCTATGCATCCTATACATCACATTCGTCCTTATCAGGTACATATCATAATTATACACGTTTTGTTTGATACTTTGATCTAATTCCTGTAAATTGTGTATGTCTGTAATCGGTTTGCAACAACGGATTATATGTTTCTGCATGGGAAAAACACATTTGGGACATGGGTTTGAATACTACAGACATATTTTAAAAGGTAGAACATTTACAACATGGTGTTGTTTTTAATGTTTGTCTCATCAGCTAACTTGAATGTCAATAACAAAAACCAAGATTAAACATTATTTTCTCTATTCTATGTACGTTATCCGCATTAAAAGGATTGAACATGTGTGTCATAAAATGGTATGCAACTTTGTAGAACACATATTGTTTAAAAACGTATTTTCAAGTTCCAATGACCTTTTCCAGGAAGCTGAAGAAATCTCCAGAATTCGAAGACTTTGTTGCAAAGTACATACGAAGGTATGAATGAGAAACACATTGTAAATTCTATGCTGTGACAGACTCAGACAGACGCAGACTCAGACATAATGATGATGATGATGATGATGATGATGATGATGATGATGATGATGATGATGATGATGATGATGATGATGATGATGATGATGATGATGATGATGTCTGAGGGTAAGAGATATACAGTAAGGGAGGGAGATAGGGAGGGAAGGAGATAACCAGAGGGAAAGAGAGAGAGAGAGAGAGAGAGAGAGAGAGAGAGAGAGAGAGAGAGAGAGAGAGAGAGAGAGAGAGAGAGAGAAAGAGAGAGAGAAAGAGAGAGAGAGTCTTCATTTCAGAGAGAGAGAGAGAGAGAGAGAGAGAGAGAGAGAGAGAGAGAGAGAGAGAGAGAGAGAGAGAGAGAGAGAGAGAGAGAGAGAGAGAGAGAGAGAGAGAGAGAGAGAGAGAGTCTTCATTTCAGACAAACGTGAAATGGAAACACTGTTGTGATTGTGATTAATGGTTACCACTGTTTTCTTTCACAGCACACTTTGTCAATGTTCTGCACAGTATGAAGTTATTCTGTAACCAACCTGTTAAATGTGGTTATATTTTTTCTGCAATAACAAGCACCTTTTACCTAGATTATCTTCTCATTTTGAAATGAAGGCTTAAATCTGTTTTTATCATTTCCCGTGGCAGAAACAACAGGAACAAGACGGATAGGCCAAGTGTAGATGAAGAGGATGCCAGGTATCTATCAACACACGCAATAAAACAGTTTCATGGTTGGCCGATGATTTGATTTTAAAAGCAGAGCAAAACGCTTTAATGATCGGTGATGACTTTGACTTGTTGTTGTTGTTGTTGTTGTTGTTGTTGTTGTTGTTTGCCTTTTGGCCTTTCTTATAATATGAATGTATCGTAGATGCAAGGAGTGTATGGATGTATGATTGTTTCCACACCAGGACAAATACCAATGGCGTGACCGGCACGGTTGGCCTAGTGGTAAGGCGTCCGCCCCGTGATCGGGAGGTCGTGGGTTCGAACCCCGGCCGGGTCATACCTAAAACTTTAAAATTGGCAATCTAGTGGCTGCTCCGCCTGGCGTCTGGCATTATGGGGTTAGTGCTAGGACTGGTTGGTCCGGTGTCAGAATAATGTGACTGGGTGAGACACGAAGCCTGTGCTGCGACTTCTGTCTTGTGTGTGGCGCACGTTATATGTCAAAGCAGCACCGCCCTGATATGGCCCTTCGTGGTCGGCTGGGCGTTAAGCAAACAAACAAACAAACCAATGGCTTGTATGCTATTTGGCGGATTACATTCTTGTTCTCTTGTTCTCTCTCTGTAAACGCTGCTGTATAATTGCATCTCTGTCTATGTGTCTATTCCTTAAACGCATCGTTCTACACTTGCCAACACAAGTTAAGAGTTTTATTTTAGGAATATGAAACAGTTGTGTTTCGTTGATAAACAGATGTGAATTTGGAGATGTTCTTATCTTCAACTGCCAGGTGGGTAACTTTGCAAAATATGTGCATGACGTAACGGTACATGGTCCACACCTACCTTCTCCCCAACCCCCACCCCAAAACAGTTCTGTGGGCGATATGCCTTTCCTCGAACCGTCGAAACAGTTTACAAAACTGAGAGACAGAACAGCGTTACAACATCTATTCTCATGCACCATTTGTGACCCTCCACCACGAAATGAGTCGCATGTCACCTCGCGCGGTTCTGCGCTAGGCTTAACACTATTGTGACAAGCATTGCCACATCCTGCCTGCCCAAGCTCGCCACCAAGAAACTTCCCAAAAAACAGTAACTGTAAATAAATCTGTCTAGCAAGCTTGAATTAAGTCCAATCATCACCAAAGTTTAGTGTACTAATTAAAAAATCGATGCCCAGTTCAGTCAGTTCAGTTTGTCACGTGATTTGTTTTAGCAGAGGGGGGTAAAAAATGGGGATAATTTGTGTTTTTTAACGTTTTTTTTTGTGTTTTCTTTTCCACTGCTTTTTTTAAAAGTTATTTTTTAACAGAAAGTATTATAAATAATGTTATAACCAAACAAGGTGTAAAACCTATGAATTAGCTGAAATAT
>NC_090252.1:38439145-38447639 GCF_037325665.1 Littorina saxatilis
AGCCGCCCCAAACCCACTACCACCAACAACAACACCACAGTCTGACGAGGAGGGTTCATTCGCACCAAGGCCTACGACGTCTGACGAGGAGGGTTCATCCGCACCAAGGCCTACGTCGACGTCTCTTGATAATGTGACGTTACCACCAAAATCCCGGAAGAGAGGCAGACCAAAAGGAAAAGTAGTAAATGCTATTGGACTGCCTAGCCGGAAAAAATGCAAGGTTGACAAACCGTTCCCTTTTCAAAGAAGTCCTCGGTGGATCGAGACAGACAAATTCTGAGCTACTTTGTCGGTGAGGCAGACACAATCCGTGTTCTGAAAGGCGAACTTCAGAGGAATCCGTTTAGCAGTGACTATACCCACAGCAGTACTGGACGTGAACATATCCATCATGAAAGTTCGGCGACATTTCGACACGGACGGTTGGACAGCCGTCCAACACGTCTACTCGGCTGTACGGTCTTCTCTCCGTACTGTGTGTGCACTATGTGACGATGACTTGTTGAGTACTCAATCTATTTCATGTGATTCATGTCTCAGATCCCTCCATCTGCAATGCGCTGGAAAACGCTTAAAGCCATATGTACTCGATGACTATACACGCTAATTGCTTTACCAACAGCTGGAGACATGCTAAATTAAGTTCCCTGCAAGATATTGTGGTCTAGGACCCCTTGAATGTTGAGATATTTGAATTTTTATTTTGATCTAGATCGTCCTATTTATAGATTTGCCAACAGAGGGAACGTTGACGCAAGGGAAATAACTCCGCGTCTTTGTTGACATCCTCACTTTTTCAGAGGCTAGAACAAGCTGTAATGCATGTATATGGTCCGCGCATGGCGACATATCGTCATTACATGGTCTTATGGTGCGTTTGACATCGATTATGGGCAAACTACACTTTGTAAACACGGGAGCGCGTACATATGCCTTTAAGACCAAAAACCAAGTTCTGGTTCTGCAGGAACTGCTATGAATGACACACACACACACACACACACACACACACACACACACACACACACACACACACACACACACACACACACACACACACACACACACACACACACATAGAGACAGAGAGTCAGCGGCAATGATCATAGAGAGAGAGAGATGTGACGATGACTTGTATATTCAACGTCCGTATATTCAATCTATTTCATGTGATTCATGACACACACATGGAGACAGAGAGTCAGCGACAATGATCATAGAGAGAAAGATGTGACGATGACTTGTTGTATATTCAACGTCCGTATATTCAATCTATTTCATGTGATTCATGACACACACATAGAGACAGAGAGTCAGCGACAATGATCATAGAGAGAAAGATGTGACGATGACTTGTATATTCAACGTCCGTATATTCAATCTATTTCATGTGATTCATGACACACACATAGAGACAGAGAGTCAGCGACAATGATCATAGAGAGACAATAACCAGTATTTAATTCCTTGCATAGAGATCATCGGATATTTGCTAGTTAAATTAGTGTATTTGGTGTTTTAAGAGAGAGAGAGAGAGAGAGAGAGAGAGAGAGAGAGAGAGAGAGAGAGAGAGAGAGAGAGAGAGAGAGAGGAGAGAGGAGAGAGAGAGAGAAATATGGCTTTTATTCGTGTATAAGACAAGGTTGTAATTGCATTTGAAGTTTGCACATCAGAAATACAAATATTGAAGATTACTTGTGTATTGCCTTTGTGAGATGGAGAATCCGACTAGAGTAGACGTTTCACTTTACTAGCTTCAGCAGCGTCCAACCGGCAAAATAGCCTCTACCGTAACATATCGTTATTTTGCCGGTACCGGCAACATAGCCTACAGGCTACGTTGCCGGTACCGGCAAAATAGCCATTGCCTTTCATAACCCACCGAACTCCGACATGGATTACAGGATCTTGTCCGTGCGCACTTGGTCTTGTGCTTACGTGTACACACGAAGGGGGTCAAGTTACTTACAGGTCTGTACATATATAAGTTGACCTGGGAGATCGGAAAAATCTCCACTCTTAACCCACCAGGCGGCAGCGACCGGGATTTGAACTCACGACCTCCCGATTAGGAGGCCGACGTCTTACCACCACGCCACTGCGCTCGTCTATACGGAACCAATCTCTTGGCACCTGGGATAATAACAAGTATTGAAATGAACAAGCGACTGTCATCCCCAAACGTTAGTTTGTACAATATGTTAGTTTTTGTTGTGAAAGAATATAGTTGTTAGTTAAGTGAAGGCAGCAACGACGACCATAACGCAACTACTGCAGCAAAAACAAAATCATATTTTGTTAAACAAAGTTAACACAGAGGATAAAGAGGCAGAATACAGACAGACGAACAGACAGAATACAGACAGACTAACAGACAGACGTCAAAGTGAACGAATCACCCAAGCATGCAGAAACACACGTTCAGGCTCAAAACACCATCTCCCTAGTCACAGTTTGCGGAGGCAGATTGTTGAATACACTCTTTGGGATCAATCCGTAGCCAGTGCCTAATACGTGGACACTTTCAGCAAGAGAGTCTATGTATCCCAACACGGCCCATAAACTTTTAACAAAAACAACAAAACTAGTTAGGCTACAAATGAACGCATATTGCCGATATTTGTTTTCCCGTCGCGATATAACCTTGAATGGTTGAAAACGACGTTAAACACTAAATAAAGAAAGAAAGAAAGAAAGATATTTGTTTTCTTTTCGAAGTTTAGCTTAACGTGTGCAATATGTTTACACAGTTTATTGTCAAGCAGGCCTTTGGGGAGTGTTTATCTTACGCTATGACTTGTTCTTGAAATCGAGAGCGACTCGATCACAGTGCTGACATTATTTTTCCATGTGCCTGTTGTTGGCAAACACTTACTGTGATGTCTATATGCCTTTTGATGACGCGATTCAGGTAGTGTGACACGATTCTAAAAAAAAGGGTCAACAGAGTCAAGGCTATGTTTGCAGGTTGCCTTGTTGACTTTGGTTTTTTACCTGTATACGAGAAATCGGATATTCCCAATATGCACACAGCCTAGCTGATCGTGAGTAGACTTTAAAAGAAGGTGCACATCAAAGCGTTGAAACATGTGCGTGCATGCTGTGTAGGCAACCTTACCGTAAACTACCTTTAAATCGCCCACCCTTGTTCATACATTTTGCCCAAAAGTAGGGGGTGGGCGCTTGCTTGGTGCTTTACTCTGTGCATGATCAGTTTCTCGTAATAATTCAGCACTTAGTATGAAAATGTCAATAGGATATGTTTCTGAAAAAAAATCTAACCCTCTTTCAATCTTTCTCTGTAATAAAAACCCGTGTTCGTTTGTGAGTTTTACCAGAATAGTTGTTCACTAAACGCACACAAAATACCTTTGTGTGATGCTCATAACATGATAAACAATGATTCAAGGCCTGCTTCGTATTGCAGCGCAAATGATTGAAAAAGAAATAACAAATCTGCACAAAAATAGTGCCATAATGTGTGGGTTTCCCAAATCCCACAAACTCAATGTGTGCAACATTCGGTTTTTTTCAGTAAAAGCTTCGTATCACCATTACTTGATTGTAGAAAAACAGCTACAATTGTTATAAAGCAAAACGAGGCGATTATTTTGTCCATATCACACGAGGAAAAAAAAGAAAGAGAGGAAAGGAAACACGCGAGTATCCATGTCAGGTGTGATTTGTTATCAATCTGCCATCACCGATTTGTATGTCTAGACTTCAACCCCACGCTAATCAACCCCCCAATCATATACATGTACACACATGTATTTAATCACACATAAATACAACTGCTTATATGCGCACATAGCACACAGTTCAGCCTGGCCAAGTATATTCGGGCGTATCAAATGTATACGTGTTTTTGATATCCCTGAATATGGGAGTAACTACTGATATGCATGTTGTGTGATGCAATTATGTTTCTTGATTTTGCTGAATGACTTGATCTTAGCTGAGCTCAGCGCACAGAGATAGCCGCAATTTCACACTCATACGCCTGTTCTCAGTGCGTATTCAATCACACTGGGTCGTCGCGATATAACCTTCGTGGTTGAAAACGACGTTAAACACCAAATAAATAAAGAAAGAATCACACTGGGAATTCCCGATGAATAGATCTTTCCACACTGCTCCTGCTGAGTAATCGGACCTTAAGAATAACTCGGCAATAAGGAAGGTTCTCTTGTCAGTAAAAATATGCAATGTGCGTTGAAAAAAACCAAACATAGACACATAAACCTGGCAGTCAAGGGCGAATCACACACCTACAATCTGTGCAACATTGCGTCGAGCACTAGGACAGGTATGTATTGTGCTACATAATTAACCTATGTTCAAATATGTGTACTCGAGTATTGTGTTTTCTAATACGATATCACCGAGTCCTTGAATTCAGTTGCATGACCTTTGTGGTGTGTATGGCATGTCTTCTCCTTTCTGTGCTTATTGGCTCGGCTTGCCTTCAGTGAGAATAAGAAAGTGACACTTACGGTGCACACGTATATGGGCTGAGCATGGTAGTGACGGAATACCAATCTGAACTTTGTGGTATTACCCCCGCTTCTTTGGTCTGTTCGTTTGTCTGTTGGGTGCTTGTGTTTGTGTTTCTATTTGTCTGGTTTGTTATTTTTATTTTATCTATAGTTATAAACTTATGCGTGAATGCATGCATGTAATTAGTTTTTCTTGTTTTTGAATCTGAAGTTTTGAACGTTATCAGATAGTCTATCTGTTGTTGGTGGTTTAAAAAAAACAACACTTCTCTATAGCTATTCTTTTATCTAACTTATGAATGTATGATTTAGCAAAAATCAAGAATGAATCGTTTGTACTTTTACTGCAGCTATTTTTTTTGGAGCCAAAATCAAGCTATGTTATATACCTCCAATACTATGGTTCAAGAGTAGCATCTTTCGTAGCTAATACTGTAATAGCAAACACCAAAATAATTGGTCAAAATAATTCACATTTATGTTTTGCTTTCCAATTTCTGTTCTACTGTCTACTCTGTGTTGGTGTTTTGGGGTATTTTCCATCTTCTTTTTTGTTTGTACAGTTTATTTCGAAAGGCTGTGTTCATATCCAGCTAATCGTACATATGTTATTGTCATCAGTTTCATTTCATAACAAGCTGAGTAGCAAAAATGAATGTTCAAAAAAAAATCAATGTTCTTATGTGACAAATCCAAGAAGTGACGTTCACAACATTGCCTCCCTGTCGGTGATTGTGCGTACTTTTTTGAATTACCAAAATGATCACAAAAACGATGATTGGTGGCTCCTTGCCAGACCAGCATTTTTTGTCGATCCTCGGGAGCAGTATAACCTCGGCCGATAAAGATTATATAAACAGAAGACAATATTCTCCAATCGGACCGACCAAAAAAATCTGGTCTGACAACAAGGCACCAATCATCTTACAATGTTGCACTCCTGTTTTCAGAATGAACTAGACACTTGATTCAGTGCAGCCAACAGTATGAGGTTTGCGCTTTTGGTGTGCATTGTACAATACTGTGTGGGTGTTTCTGCAAACTCTGCAAATGATGATTTCACCTGCATTGCTGGCAATTTTACGATTGGACAACGGGGAAATGTGACTTGTCACTTTGGGCCTGATATCCACAAGATCGGGTATCATTTCGAAATTGTGAGGTATCCTTTTGATGCCCCAGGAAGCCATAGCGGTAAGAACAACTCTTTTCATGGCCATTTAATTGTTCTGTCTGAATCTATAAGTAGTATTTCAAGGCCTCTGTCCGTCACACATTTGATCTTTATAACTCCGGTATTTATAAGCCGATGTGCCTGGCATTTGGCATAAACATATACCTTACCTATGGCATACTTGTGGGTACTTATTTCTAGCCAATCGCTGGCCAAGCGATTATGGCTCAGGTGTTTCGATTCGCCTCAAATTATTTTACAAAGACCATTCACATTTCTGTTGCAAAGCCATCCGCTAAATGTCGACTGAAGCTATTGAGTTACCATCGTAATAAAGCGCGCTTCAACTTTTTTATCGCCAGCCTATAAACACAGCGCTACGATCCGCAATGGCACGGTGGTTAGAGCGCTTGCATCTCACGCAGGCGTACGCGGTTCGACTCCCACTAGGGACAATGTTTTAGTGCTCTACAGTTCATTGGGTACCTGAGTGATTTGTAGGTATTTTGTGTTTTGTAAGTTTATATGTATATATTTGAATTGTGAAGCGCTCGGAACTGCTATCAGGATTTGAGTTATGAAAAAAAGATGAAACGGGTACCTGATCAAATTCAGGGACGGGACAAGGGAAGGCAGCTAAGGAGAGGAGATAGGCGCCGCCCTCATAGAGTGTAATGCGATCGCTTCGACCACGACACACTGTGTCATTTACTTGCATTTACGGACGGGTCATACACTAGTCTCCTGTATTTTAGTTTACTTTCGATGTGTATGTCTGCCTGTCTCTTTAAGTATAAATGTGTCTCTCTGTATGTGTGTTCGTCTGTCTGTCTGTTTATCACTCTGTGTATATAAGTGCGTAGGTGCGTAAGTGTGTGAGTGTGTGTGTGTGTGTGTGTGTGTGTGTGTGTGTGTGTGTGTGTGCGTGTGTGCGTGTGTGTGTGTGTGTGTGTGTGTGTGTGTGTGTGTGTGTGTGTATGTGTGTGTGTGTGTGTAACTGTGTGGTACCTCATGTGTAATACATCTTTGCAATTATTTGTCTCTAAATTCAGGGCATGATGTTCTTCGATGCCACAGGCTAGGCAGCGAAGTGAAATGTAGTGTAGAAACTGGGTACGAGTTTGATGAAAAGCTGCACGACAATTTGACAGTCTTCATTCCCAGTGTCACGATAGACGTTGCAGGACGCTATGCATGTCAACTCATTCCGCCAGACAACAGGAAAAAGCAATTGTGTAGTCTCCTTGTGATAGGTAATTTGCACTATCTTACGTACGTATATATATTTTCAGTAGATTTTGAATGGAAAAAGACACAACAAATGATGTCACTATTGATGGGAATAGATTAAAGGGAAAAGAAAGAAAGAAAAAAGAAAAGAAGGAAAGAAAGCTAGAAAGAAAGATTTAAAACAAAAGACAGACAGAATAAAAAGGAAGATGGGAATAAATTAAATGGAAAAAGAAGGAAAGAAAGAAACAAGTCGCGTAAGGCGAAAATACAATATTTAGTCAAGTAGCTGTCGAACTCACAGAATGAAACTGAACGCAATGCCATTTTACTCGTAGCATCGTCAGGCCACCGCTTATGGCAAAGGCAGTGAAATTGACAAGAAGAGCGGGGTAGTAGTTGCGCTAAGAAGGATAGCACGCTTTTCTGTACCTCTCTTTGTTTTAACTTTCTGAGCGTGTTTTTAATCCAAACATATCATATCTATATGTTTTTGGAATCAAGAACCGACAAGAAATAAGATGAAAGTGTTTTTAAATTGATTTGGACAATTTAATTTTGATAATAATTTTTATATATTTAATTTTCAGAGCTTGTTTTTAATCCGAATATAACATATTTATATGTTTTTGGAATCAGCAAATGATGGAAAATAAGATAAACGTAAATTTGGATCGTTTTATAAATTTTTATTTTTTTTTACAATTTTCAGATTTTTAATGACCAAAGTCATTAATTAATTTTTAAGCCACCAAGCTGAAATGCAATACCGAACCCCGGGCTTCGTCGAAGATTACTTGACCAAAATTTGAACCAATTTGGTTGAAAAATGAGGGCGTGACAGTGCCGCCTCAACTTTCACGAAAAGCCGGATATGACGTCATGAAAGACATTTATCAAAAAAATGAAAAAAACGTTCGGGGATTTCATACCCAGGAACTCTCATGTCAAATTTCATAAAGATCGGTCCAGTAGTTTAGTCTGAATCGCTCTACACACACACACACACACACGCACGCACGCACACACGCACGCACATACACCACGACCCTCGTTTCGATTCCCCCTCGATGTTAAAATATTTAGTCAAAACTTGACTAAATATAAAAAGAAGGAAAGAAAGAACAAAAGAAAGGAAGAAACAAGAACAACCGACAGCCAGAAAGAAAACCAACAAACGAACAAACAATTAAGAAAACAAACAAGCAAACGAAAACCAAATGTGACCCTCTACCACGAAATGAGTCGCATGTCACCTTTGCATGATGTTCATGTTTTTACATTTTCCTAAAGAGTTTTTTGTGCTCTATCCAGTGGTGAAACCCGTTTTCGAAAAGAGCGAAAACTGTTTGAGTTATAAGCCTGTGACTAAGGTGACCCTCACACTTTTACCAGACACTCCCCGGACTTATATTAAGCCTAGCGCAGAACCGTGCGAGGTGACATGCGACTCATTTCGTGGTGGAGGGTCACAAATAAGTTTACAAATAAGCAACTAACGACAACAATTGTGTTGATCATTTTTTATCAGAAGTGCTTTTATCCTCAGGGGCAGAAACAACTCCTGCAACACTTGTTGGCTCTGGTG